>NC_067454.1:16738658-17038658 GCF_025434085.1 Hippocampus zosterae | reverse complement strand
TTACAGCGATGTCACACAACCCCTCCACAGATGGAGATGAGTAAGAGGAGCAACAGAATTTCAGCCGAAGAGATCAATTTTAGATAGAAGAAAATTAATAGGAAAAGTAATTAAATAAATTTCTGACTTGATGTCTTATATCATGTACAAAAGCAAATGAAAAATTAGATTATGCTGGCGGATGAAGTTGGATTTAAAGAGCTTCACAATGATTATTAATTAGACAAAGGAGAAAAAAAAGTGTCACGGGTTGTATGAAATTCACTGGGTGAATTAGTGATCACATTTGCGGCTATAGCAAATAATAGGCCAGTTAAGAGTGTGCTGTCTGTATTGTTGGGGTCGGTCGGGATGTTTGAGAGTCAACAGTTTATAATCCAGTGGATGGACACGTTAGAGCCTGTTTTGTTCTTTGTGGCAACAATTGTCTTTTTGAAGACAACGGTGCCAAAAAAAGGTGCAAATGTATCATAACTTTGCGCAAATAGTTGCAGCAGCATAGCGGGCTTTTCACTTGCGCAAGCACGTTACTTCCGTTTATTTGTACTTCAGGTCACATTGATGGTGGAAAACACTTGTTGAGAACTCCGACATACTCGCAGGAAAGTTAACACTGGTCCACTTTTGTAGTTTCTCATTTGCCTCTCTCCTTTGCATGAACTGTGCTTTGATGAAGCCCTGGGACAAACAAGGGGAAGAGTAGAGCAGCCAATTGGGAATGACGACTAATTTATGCGTGAGTTTCCAGAGGGTACTCTGGGACGCTCAGTTCCCCCTTTAGATTGTGTGTCTGTTGGTGTCTGGAGGAGCACAATGCAAATGGATCAGCTTTCGAGGTGAGACCGGGGCTCAACTGCAGGTCTGCGTTGGGACCTGTTAAACAAGTGTTGTTTGTCACGCAGCGCTCCGGGGGCCGAGCCAAACACTTCCCATCATCTACAGTGGTTTGCGACTTTAAACAATGATACTCCTTTTTGCAGCCACTATTTATAAGATGAAAGATTTCCTTGGGGGAAATGTCAGAATTAGCTGTTTTTCCGGAATTAATTTGGTGTGGGCGGTTACTGTCCCTGCGTGGAATTCCCAGAGGATCGAACCGTGTGGTTTGTATGTACTTGCTGTTCATTGTGTCGTACTCTGACAAAAGAGACTCTATTTATTGGCTTTGTTTTGTTTGCTGCTATGAACCCAGTTCAGAATGATTCTCACGTAACAGAAACATTTCTTCGGCAGAATGCTCCATTTCAACACATGAAACTCCTTCTTTTTTGGGGGGGGGACATTATAACTAGATGATGCTGTAAGGGCCCAAGCCCTTGATGATCTGTGGAAAAACTTTGGACTAATTGAGAAAATCATTGTCAAGCAAAGATAAAATCCTCACTGTAATTAAATGTGAAGCATCATTTATCTATAGATTTGTACCAGACTACTTTATTGGATTGCTTTCTCATGCCTGAAATATGCTTTGGAAATTGACCTAAATTCTCGCGGGCAGCACAAAAATCAGTATCCATGATATTTTAGCCTCTCACTTCTATGGTGTTTGGGGTGGAGGTGAAATTTGGGGGGGGGGGGGGGGGGGGGTTGTTAAACCTGAGTAGTAGGCCTTGTAAAAACAAAAACATTATTAAATAAAAAGAAAGCACTATTAAAACAATAATTGAACTGTAGAGATGGAAATACCGTATGTGTTGACTCCACTTGGGAAACGTGTTGCATGGAACAATATGGAGACGCGTTGAATACTTGATTAGGTACACTGACACATTATTATGGAAGCTAATACAAGAGCTGTGAAATTGAGACTTGAGGCTTTGGGACCGAAGAGTTCCATTGTGGACAACATAAACTGCTAGTACTCTAGTTGTTGACTGGAATGCTCGCTCACTACTGTGTGTTTATTATTGTGGTTGCAGATAAGTTTTAGCATTTCACAGCAGTACACAGAGACACAATCCCTTACGCTGCTGATTTCTTGTCATAATTAAAAAGGATGTTTCACATACACAAGTTAATATTTTGTATGGTGCTACAGTACTGCAGGTCTGGTACACACATATGTTCGCATTATTTTCCCCTTCTGACCAAAGTCAGTAAAGGCTCGATTAGATGCATCCTTTTCGATGCATCCTGTGGTGTGGGGAGTGTTATGAAATTGATTTAGGCCAACTATCATAAATTGAGACATGTTCAATACTTAAGACACCATGTTGGTGATATCAAACAAATGGATAGCTAATTTGCTGGCCCGGTGGTTGACTGGTGAGTGTGTCGACCTCACAGTGCAGACATGCAGGTTTCGATTCCGGCTCCAGCCTACTTTTGTAGAGTTTGTGTGTTCTCTTTCTATGCCTGCGTAGGTTTTCTCCGGGTTCCTTCCACCTTCCAAAAACAAGCGTGGCAGGTTATTGGAACACTTTAAATTGTCCTTTGGTGTGAGTGTGAGCGAGGTTGGTTGTTCGTCTATGTGTGCCCTGTAATTGGCTGGCAACCAGTCCAGGGTGTCCCCCGCCTACTGCCCGAAGACAGTTGGGGTAGGCTTCACCACGCCCCGCGACCCTTGTGAGGTGAAGCGGATCAGAAAATAGATAGCAAGCTAATTAGGAAAGTAACTGAAGCTCGCACTCTTGCCAGACTTCACAAATGGAAGGGCAACTGATTGACTTCAGAGTATAATGTGTCTCCCAAGTCATTTGCCACAATAGACATGTCAAGTACTGTCACAGATAATGACTAGTCTGGCTTCTACTACTTTTCTCTTCCTCTTTGTATTTTCTGGCAGTTTGGATCATCTGTAGCATCACGCTGCCTCTCGTAGGTCAGTTCGGCTACAACGCTAGACATCTGGTCTGAGTAATAAGTCTCGAATGATTGTCGTTGGCAGCTGGTACTGTGTGGTATGCTGTGTGTTGTGTTGTTTCGAGTACAAAACAGTTGGGGTTGCATGACTAACAGGTTTTTGATAGTTGACACTAATGCAACGGAATCAATTAGTCATTGGTGCATGCACTGTACGTGAATACGTTTGGATGGGCCGGCATAAAAACAAACAAAATCTAATGATTCAAAAGAAAACTTACGATTATACCGAATGTACGTGTTGTAATTAGCAGCACAGCTGTTTCCCATCAAAGAGCCTGCGATGCCGCTATTACCTGCAGTCCCACTCGCAGAGCTGTACGGATAGATAATGATTGTTTTGCCATAAAGCAATAAAGTCTAGTGGATTATCTTCCGCCAGTGGCAGGCAAGTTGAAAGTTTTCTATAAATTGACCGTTTGGGAGTTGAGATGCCAAAAACACATAAGTGTTTAGATTAGTCGACCCACTTTTCTTCCGATTGTCGCTACGTTTCTCCATTTTCTGTTATATCTTCTATTATTTTTTTCTCACCGCTAATTTTTATTTTTTCTTCTTTGTGCTACTGCTATTTTTATTTTTCTTCTTCGTGACAGGGGTTCACTTTGTCCTTGGGAGTCGAGTTCAGCATTCGCTTCAATGATATCTGGCGCCATCTAGCATCATGAATGGGTATAATGTCTAGACCCCGAAGATTTGACGACCCTCACTTTTCCAGTCTTATTTCAATGCAAAAAACCCGGTCTTATATTCGGGCCAATACGGTACTAAACGTCGATACAAAGTAGTTAAGATGACTAGTCGACAAGTCTGTTTTACTCACAAGACGCTATAAATGTATGAGGAACACACTTGTTTACATCATATGTGGTGCCGGTCATATTAAAAAAAAAACAATTGGTTTTGACATGTGTATAAGCTTACGGAAACAAAAATATGAACCAAGCCTCTCAGAAGTAAACACAGTTTTATTATAATCCAAACATCCATCACCCCAATAATAAGAGCATTTTGTTTCGTAAATACCTCTCCAGAGCTAAAAGAAAACTGACTAAATACTTGCTGTCGAATCTGACTTGGTGTTACAGCTCTTGTATTGGTCTAGACGTGTGTTTCCGAGGTATTCAAAGTACTTTGTACTTTTGATCGTATAAAGAGTGACAAAATATAAATGAGGTAGTGGTGTCCAAAAAAGGAAACCCAAGACAGAGCATTTACGGGTCAAATATGAATATTTTCATCCAGTCAATCTGAATCCAGACCAAAGACAGATTAGGCAGAGGTCTGATTGGCAGTCACTCTTTTGAGATGTGAGAAATGAGCAAATGAAGTAATGACAGTGCTCCGTGTCTGAGGTATGTTAGTGTAGAGATAAAAAGACTGGAAATATTCCAGGATTTATTTTCAAGCCTCTTTTGCTCTCGAATAGCCCCACTTTGACAAGCCACATCAAAGTAAGTCATTATGGCTGCATATGATCCATCCATTAGCTGCACACTCAACTTAATTGCACTTTGCGCCTGTGCGCGAATGCGAGTGTGTGCGTGCCGTGTGTTTGCGCGTGCCCACACACTCGCAGAGGCTATTCGGACAAGTAGAGATGTAAAATTAAATCCCTCAGTGCGGATACATGCAGATGATGTGCTTCAGTGGCCTGGCTGCTCTTTGTACCATTGTAATTGAATAACCTACAGAAAAGTCAGCACATTCCCGCTTTTCTTCTGGCGCTCTCGATGTAACGTGCAAAAAGTCCTCTTGTAACTACCTGGGAGAGCGAGCCATCAACAGCTGTTCGAGCCGACTCGAAGGTTAAATATTAGGAAGGACTCCAATTTCTCTTGTCTATTCAGCTCAGCGGTGTGTTAGATTGCAGTTGGACTGTGCTTACCAAGTGTGGGATATGAAGTGGGCTAATCAATCCCCTCTGCTTCATTCTCAAATTCCTCTCATATCAGCTCCCTACCCCCCCCCCCCACGCCCCTTGGGCAGGCCTTCTGCTTTCCGAAAGCCAATTCCACACGAAATAAGAACTGTGACCTGCAGCTAGAGGGTGAAGTTGAGTTTTCCCTTCATGATTAATCTCTTCTTGGGTGGTTTTCAGAAAAAAAGAGAGGGGGAGGACAGAGCAAAGAGGGTGAAAAAATAAAAAATAAAGAAACATGCAAGTCGCTGCCTTGTGACCTGCAAGTTTTTTTTTCTTCCTGTGAATGAGCCTGGTGCACTGGAGCCTGCTTATCTCCCGAGAGAGAGACAGAATTCATTTTTTGACAAGGTTTCATATTGACACTGAGAAAATGAACTCACCGATTCAATGATTAAACCTGTGCTGTCATAATTGTCATCGGACCTGTGGCAACATTGGAAATGTGAGCGTTTTTGTCATCATCGCTTCATTCCTGGAGTTCGACAACAAGGAACTGAGGCGGGGGAACATGGTTGGATTGATGTTGCTTATATACTTTAAAAGGTGGTAAAAATAACACTTTTCAATCGGTACACAGGTGAGGAGATTTCAATCCAAGGTTATTCCTCAATGTTTCTCTTTTCTTCAATATCAGTAATGGATGTTGAACGTATCGGCAGCCTAAAGCAAAGGAGTGTACCCTCGCTATTGTGCAGCGGACTGCACGAGCTGAAGGGTAAAATGATCTCACCTTAAAGTGCCAGTACAACATTTTACAGGTTCAAATGACATCTGTCACCGAGAGTGGACCTGTCAGACACTACTTTCGAGCAGTAGAATTGCTCTTAATGGCTGTTTGTCCTGCTTCTGTCCCACTTTTAGAGGCAAGGTGATATCTGTGTGAGGACCATTGACATTAAAAGCATTGAGCCAGAATGAGATGTACTAACAGGCCATAGCTGCTCTGCATTTGTCCCTCGTTCAATGTTTTTGAACGAGCATATCCTCTTTGTGAGAGGAAAATTCCCCAGGGGTCAAATATGACTTTGGCGTTAAATGGTCAACATTGAAAGCATCAGCGTAGAGGAAAATGCATTCACACGGGGATTCGAAAAGGCCTCTTAAAATGTTTACATTTTTCATAGCAAAATGTACATGTTTTACTCACCCATCTTGTGAATGTTTTACGTGTGTAAAGCATTGCATTTGGGGCGGGGGAAGCCCATTTGCCCACTACCACCTACCAAACAAATTGGTGGGGAACAACAAAGTTCAATCAACGTCGGGATATTTCGTTGTTTGTGTCTTTTCCCTCTCCAGCAGGGCACTTATGAAAGCAGTGATAAAACATGTGGGTCCACTGGGAAGCCAGTTAAAGTGGGGTTTACACTAATGTGGGAGACAAAGTTCGTACAGATAGAAGTACCTCTGAGCCAGGCTAAACAGTGGGCGCAATCCGTGACATACACTGTAATGGAAGAGCAAAGTAGGATACAATGTCGTGCAGGTTTTCACCAAGGTAAACAAGTCTCTAGTCTCTACCCACCACTGGTTCAAGGGCCTTTAAGTTATTCATTAAAGATATGTTTACAAAAGGCTTTGCTCATGTTCCTTTAGAAGCCATTCCAGGAAGAGAACTCAAGCCTTTGTTAATTCCAAATTGAGTATTGAAAACAATGTTGGCCAGCCGCTCCATCAAATAATCAAAAGTTAAAACAAAGACTGCAGTGTGTTGGCATTGTGACAAGGACTCCCAGATGATGAGGATCATCTTGTTTCGATGAAGTTTTTCAATTATATTCTAGAATGTCCAACCTATCATTGCCAAAAAGCAGTGTCATCGAACTGCTGACAACAAACGTGTAATACCGTATGTAGATCTACTTGGCATAATTTGACGAATAAAGATCTGAGATTACAAAATGACTCTGGAAACTGTACGCAAAACAAAAGACAAAAGTACATTACATTGGACTGGATTGTTTTAAAGCAATACGACCGGTGCACAATCTGCAATTAGACACGATGCAAAGCCATTAGGGGGTTGCTGTGAATTAATATTATTATGTTTGCATGTATGACTTTAGTGGTAGTGTATGACCAGTGGTTAGCACGTCGGCTTCACAGTGCAGAGGTACCGGGTTCGATTCCAGCTCCGGCCTCCCTGTGTGGAGTTTGCATGTTCTCCCCGGGCCTGCGTGGGTTTTCTCCGGGTGCTCCGGTTTCCTCCCACATTCCAAAAACATGCGTGGCAGGCTGATTGAACACTCTAAATTGTCCCTAGGTGTGAGTGTGAGCGTGGATGGTTGTTCGTCTATGTGTGCCCTGCGATTGGCTGGCAACTGATCCAGGGTGTCCCCCGCCTACTGCCCGAAGACGGCTGGGATAGGCTCCAGCACCCCCCGCGACCCTAGTGAGGATTAAGCGGCTCCGAAAATGGATGGATGGATGAGTTGAATCATCGTGGAATCATCCAAAATGTGTTTTCAAATGTGTCCAGTGCATTAATTTTTGTAAGAAGACAACTACATTTTGTGGCAACAGTCCCCGTTAATACACACAACATCAAATACAATGATGACTTCATGTTTGTGAAATAAGTGTGATTAAAATTGATCTCATCTCTTGTACCCATGGGCATTACATGGTCGGCATAAGAACACTTTCATCAGCAAGCTTCAATTTGATGATTGCACATTCAGGTTTAGGTGTATTTAATTCAATATCGAATATAAAACCAACCATAACAAAAGCCTGTAAAAATCACTTAATATGCGAGCACAAAGACCTCCATTGAATAAGCGCCTTGGAGTGAGTGAGTGTGTGTGTGTGTGTAGGTGTGTGTGTGTAAACACATTTTGAAAAACTTGAGAACGGATGTCATATAAGGACAGCCACTCCTGTGCATACTGTGCAAAAATATTGCCACTGCTTTAAACTTTGCAGAGGCGTGCTTGTTGTGGGGACATGCTCAGGGCCTGGACGCATCACATTGACCACCAGGAAAAGAAAGAAAAAAATCTGAAGTTTAGGAGCAGAACTTAACACACTCGGTGAGACAGTTGAAGCTTAATGGGAAATGGTTTATGCAACAGGCAAACGACTCTAAAGAAAAGAATAAATCTACAACTAAAAGTCTTCAATGGAAGAAAATACACCTTCTGGGGTGGCCCAGAGTACAGCGCAATTGTTATGCATGACCTTGAGAGGGATTCACACCAGACATTCCAAGAATGTTGCTGAAATGAAAGAGGAATTAGCCAAAATTTCTCTTGAACATTGTGTAGGTTTGATTTGCAATTACAGTTATTGGTTGATGTTATTGCTACCGAAAAGGGTCAACCGGTTATTAAATCCAAAAGGTTCCCCTTAATCCCACTCTGCAGTGACATTTACATGTTGTGTGTGCTCGGTAAAAACATGGATACAGAATTCTTTGGCATTAGTTTAAGAATGCTGTGTTGATCTATTGTCATGACTTTACCGGAAGAGAAATCCAGGCAATTCTAGAGGACTCAGACACTTTTTCTTCCAACTATACATACACACAGTGCCACAATACTATACATATTTGTCTTATTTATAGTGTATGGCTCTGACATCCTTATGCTGGCAAACAGAATATAAAATAGATCTTTTAAATATGTGAGTGAGGGGTTAAAGGTCATTGAAGGGGGCGGCTTAAAGGATGTGGAGAGTGACATGTCAGGCCTGACTGCTTGACTGCGGCTAGAATAGATTATATTTCAGGCATGAATTGTTCAAGGCCTCCACTAAATTGTATGCTGTTTACATTTGAACACATTGTTGACCACATGTGTATAATTAACCCCATTCCGAGGGTTGTGTAAAAACACTGAAGGTTAGGCATCACACCCGTACACCCTGTAACCTCATGGCAACCTCTCCAGCCCTCTCTAATACACACATCTATGCGATATACCCCCGTTTATTATAGTGAATGTATTACAGATAACCGACAAAAGCTGAAACTGAAACAATATAGTGAGACCCCAATAGCATACTGCTGGTGCTGGGCCACAATTTGGTAAATGTAAAATTTTTTCAATTGGTCAGAACTATTGGTTGTTAATTTGACAAATTATTGACCAATCTAATGTGATGCAAATGGATTACTCTTTTTGAGGGTGTGCAATGGTAATGATTGAACAAACATTTTGGAGGAACGAGCAAGGTTTAAACCCAATGTCAGCGATGTGCACAGTTCACCAAATAAAAGCAAAACAAGCCTGCTTTGTCACTCGAGGGTAAATCTCTAAAAATGAAACAAAAGAGAATCAAGCATTTTCTATTTAAATTGTGTTCTGTTGAACAAAACAAGCCCACGTTTCACACTGAGTTGGTCAATTTGTGACATTTCTTGTTTTATGGTATGCCCTGAGATTTTCCTAAAGTAATTTTGCTAACACAAAAAAAAAAAAAAAACAAACAACCCCCCCCCCCAAAAACCAACAACCACCACCAACAACTGCAACCACAAATAAAAACACACTGTTAAAACAAAACCTGTGTTGCAATGTATAATCTTTATAAAAGTAAAGTCTAATACAGCTCATCCAGTTGTTCAAGTAGTTAAAAGACTTTAAAAGGGCAATTTCTGCAAAATGCTAATATATTTCAGTGTGTAATATGTATGCAAAAAGCGTGTTCATACATAATCTACAATATCAATCGTACGTTTGGTAATATCTTCAAATCCAAACAGTCTCAAACACCTTAAAAGATCAAGAAATTGAAGCTATTTACTTTTGATAATGGAAAGCTGTTAACCATTCAAAGCCATAAAGCACCATCTGCATTATAAAGCCTACTGAGAAAATACCAACATTTGCAAAGCTGTTATCGAGCCAAAAGGTGCCTACTTTGAAGAATTGAAATTATAAATCATTCATTTTTTCATTCTATGACTAAATATATATTTTTTTACATTTACCAAACAATGGCATCAATATTTCTTCATAATGTAGATGACCTACAGTAAGTGTAAGATAAGATGAGAAAGCCTTTATTTGTCTCACAATGGAGAAATTCACACTTTACAGAAGCAAAATTTGAAAGGAAGAAGTAGAATAACAAAAAGTATTTGCATGTGCAAAAATAAAATTTAAAAACTGAACTGTGCAATGAAATATAAAATATTCTGTATATATAAGCATATATGCATCTGCAAAGGGGACTACAGTTATTATTAAGATACAATTCAGGATTTTTTTAATAATAAAAAGATACTGAATTAGAGGGTGTCTCCAAACTTTTTTTACCGTTACTGCAGAATGATATTCAGTAGTCTAAAACCGTTGGAAGCGCATGTGTATCGACAGAGCCGGTGTGCTTTTCGCCCAAATTGATGACCATTTTTGCACCAGCAGCATAAATGTGAAGTCCTGCTCCTTAATGATGCAAATGATGATGTGGAAGACTGACATTTTGTCACAAGCTTTTACCGTAAGGGTGGGATTGCAGGGCAAGAAGCGCCGCCAGAGTCCTCCTCACCTCATTGTCCGGGATGGCGGCTAGAGTGTCGATGCACTAGCAACAACTGTCATCTCGCAGCGCCACAGCACTTAGGCCCCATTTGCTTTTAAGGATGTCTGACAGGACAGCAGCTCGGAATGATCAAACTTTCCTTTCACTGTGCACTTGTGACAGTTCAATGAGAGAGGCTTTAATGTGCTGTCAGCAGCGCACTGCACTCAGCGGCCTTGATTTACCTTCCCCATCTGTCTCGGTCAAACAGCACTAAGTTCATGATGGAGCGTGGAAAGGTGGCATGTTAATTCTAGATTCTTGTATTCAACGTTAAACTCACTCAGGTGGCTATGTCGTCAATAAATATGATAATAAATGAGCAAAAAGCACGCCCATCACTGAGTTGTGTTGATGTGAAGCGACGTAACTTTGCGGCACAAGCAGCCCGAGGTATAAAATAGCCACTCGAATGATGAAGTTCAATTTGCGACAAAAGCAGCACAAAATAGTGGAGCGCCCGAATATTCCTTGAGGTTTTGGTGCAAACACGTACAACTGCAAATGAATGCTAATGCAGATCCATATTAAATAAATATGGAGGCAGGGAAGCTGTTTCCCCAACTAGATTATTACATCAACTCACAATCTCATCAATTATTCATCACACAAACAATGTTACATGGGAAGTCGCTAGCTTCCTATTGGAAATAAGTTTGAGGAAAGCATCACCCCAAAATCCTATGTATCATTCGTGAGTGGAGGCAGTTAGCTTGAAATATAGGAACATCATCAAGCTCGGATCATGGCGCTCATTCCAAAGTTTGATATGCTACTTGTGTCATGCTTTTGAATTAATTTGCGGGCTACAGGAAGGCATAGCCATTTGGGATGGTTACATGAGAATAGATCAACTCCTTGACACCCATTATGTTCATGAATACTATCACTAAACCATTCAAAGTGCAACGTGGACACTAAAAATGTCCTTTGTTGAATTATTCCCACATTGTGATTCATGGTGCAAGATGAACTGACTGCAACACACAATTCATGATGGAATAAAGCTACCGCTACATACGGGGTAGACGTTGTGACCAAACATTCTAAAGGTGTAATTCTTATTAATTCAAGGAGTAAATTTAAGCTTTTGTATATGTATGTGCACGTGTGAGTATTCCACGACACTTTACTACTCTGCATCGATGTTTAAAGCATACATCCATATTTTGCTAAATGTATTTTCGTGAAACCGGTATACATTGCAGATGCATGTTTTGCGAATTTACCTGCGTCCTCGAACCCTGTGACTTCTGTATGACTTTTGGTTAGCTGCGTGTTTCTGCAGAAACAAAAACAAATAAAGTGGACACAGACTGTTTCAAGCAATCACTTACGGCAGGTACCGTTCAACAGTTTCGTTTGATTTAAAGTACACTCAAATCTAAAATCCATTCAGCGGACAGGGGTGAAATATGACTCGCAACAGTCTCAGTGGAAATCAACTTTGTAGCACCTGTACAAAGGAATGACAATTTCAAATATTTTCATTTTGGTGTGTTTGCTGTCCCTTTAGGGCAGGGGTGTCCAAACTTTTTGCCAAGGGGGCCAGATTTTACGTGGTAAAATGTCGGGGGGCCGACCTTGGCTGACATTCTTTACATTGAACAACAATATTGTTCAACAAATTTTAGTAAGCCAGTCTGTTTCACATTTGCATTTTTATTTTAATTTCAACAATCTTAAGAATTTCTTTTGGTTCATTTGAAACAGGTATATCACATGCAACTGCTTATTCACTTGACTTTTTCTTAAACAGAAGTCTCCTGAGTGCAAATTGATTGATTTGAAACATAAAATGTATCACCATGACTTTTCAATAGTCACAAAACCTTTGACTCGAACAACAGGGAAATGAACAAGCAATACACATATCCACAACTGCAAGGATCATTTGAAATATGACATATCAGTCAATATAAACACGGAGTGATGTCTTGTTAACTCGTGAGTGATGCCCTCTAGTGTCTAAATGCTATTACTCATTTAGCCACTAGAGGGAAGCAGTACTCTATGAAACATCACTCACCAGTCTACGAGACCTCAGTCAATGCAACACGTGTTCCATTGCGCCCAACCTGCGGGCCAGACGGCACTGACTTTATGACAGGGGCCGAGGGCCGGATGAAATTCGACCGCGGGCCGGATTTGGCCCGCGGGCCGGACTTTGGACATGCCTGCTTTAGGGTAAAGTCATCAAGTTTTACAGTGACAGAATGAAAGCGACGGTATTCTTTTCTTGCTGTCACGGTATGAATGGGTTAAGTTTTGGACTGAGGATCAATTTACACATTGTTGAATGGAATTCCATTCTTTCAAGATCTCGTTCACCTCGCTCTTTGATGACGAATCCTGTGACGTATCGTCGTTGTCTCCTCAACTCCTCCGCCAGTGAAACAGGCCTAATTGGCGCTACAGGGACTAAATCAAAGCACGAAACACAGAGCTCACGGTGGACTCAGAGCGCCTCTTGTTTCCTGTGTCTGTCCAGTGAGTTTACGTGTCACCTCATGCACCATTTTCCAAATGCTGATCTCAGGCTGTTGAACATCACCTGCCGCTCTCTTGGTCTTTATTCTAATCTTATTTAACAGTCTCTGCCTGACACACAATCCTATGCAGGCTCCCAGGTTGGAGAGATTCCAAACAATCCTGAGCTCACCCAAGCTTGGAATTGGTTTTCTGTGGAACATCTCCAGCCTCCCTTTGGGCACTTTACCAATTTGACCAAATTTGTTCCATCACTGGTTCTAAGTACCAGAAGTGTTTTCTGCCCACACTTGGGCTGGTTTCTGCAATTTGCACAGTGTTTGCAGAACATCAACATCTTTGTCAGAGGATGGGCGGTGTGGGTCCTTGATTCGAGGGACACTTTTCTGAACAATATGGCAAATGTTAAATTCCATTTCATCTTGGTTTTCTCCTTCAGTAAAACTCATATGTGCATAAACTGCAGGTTGATTGTTTCGTTTGACCTTGTGCAAGCTGGCATTGAAAACGATACTCTTGTAAATAACATTTCAAACGCCTTCAAAAAAATGTTGAGTATTCTGTCTTGCAATATGGAGAGGCTTTGTCACATGAAAGCAGGATGACTATTTTTCATATGGCAGTGGAAAATGCATGCCTACGGGGCCAGGACACTTCTCACGTTGTGCTTGCAATAGCGTCTTCGCTCAAGTTATTGTAGTGCACACACAGTCCTTGTGCAAAATTTATGGAGTCAGAAAATGGTTTTGGCAAAATGACAAAACATTTACTGCTCATGTGTTCTGTTCAGATTTAGCATTTAGTTTTTAATTGCTCAGGCTTCTTTAAAAGAAACAATCATTACCATGAATCTAATAGTAGTAGACTCATGATAGTCTGATCATACAAAGCATAAAAGAAATGCAAGCATTTCTTCCTCCTTTATTTTCTATTTTTACAAATACAGCACGTTCAGGTTCAAAGTAACTCAAACGAAAACTTGAGTCCAGAGTAAGTGTCCCATTTTCATGAACTCTGTGAACTGCTTTGTGCATCCCATACACAAGATGAGAGTGCATCACATCCAACAAAGCTGTAATTTGAGATAATTGTTCTTTGACATAAAGGCATTCGTCCGAGTCAGCTGATGCCCATTGGAAATACGATGCACCACTAAAAGTTGATATAGTGTAATCAGCAAAGATAATTAAGGTCATAAAACCCTCCATAAACGCCCTGTTGGGATTAGGAGAATGAGATTATGCTCACAAAAATGCACACCCACATTTTTTTTTAAACTCCAGCAATGAGCGTTAAAAGAAATATCATCTATATCATCGGATCACATTGGAGATGTACACACAGACAAGGCCTGAGATGCTTCATAAAGTATCGCTTTAGACTTGGGTAATAAGTACTTAAATTAGAAGGAGCTAATGGCAACGAAAGGCTGTAAACTTTCTTCTGAGGCCCGCGCTGGTGCAGCAAACTGCTTGAGGCTCCAAAAGTAATTAAGAGAAACTTTTTCATTTTTCTCTCGTTATCTGGCAAAATGATGTATTGCTGTGTATTGATTATGAGTGGAAAAGAATGCTTTTATCTGCAGTTTTCCAATTATCTCTTCTGTGCGTATATGTGTTGTGTCTCTGCACTTTAAAATCCCATAAAACTCCTCTAGAACTTTTCAATGGCAATCTTTATTTGCATTTCTATAAAGACATGCCAGATCCCAATGGGTGTTTCTTCACCTGTTATGTGTTTCTTAATGATCTAAAAATCTTTTACATTCAACATGAGTATCTTTCTATCCATTTATCTGTCTACCCATCCGTCTACCTGTCCAACCTCACAAAGGGCACTGCAGTTTTCTCATCTTGCATGTTCGTTCAAATTATTGAGAAATAATTACTTGGATAATGATGACACAATTTACATCTTGCGTTAATGTGGTGAGTGGCTGTGTTAATGTATTAAGCTCCACAGATAGGATGGTGCATGTCTAATGAGTGAGGGGCTTTACTGTATCCTGCAGAAGGTCTGGACGCCATCCACTCTCAATATTGTTCAGAAATGAATCTTATTTTCTTTGTCTCTAATGAAGTTGGCAGGAGGCCTTCCAAATAATTATTCAGACTCAAATTAGTATGTGAATGTTGAGGGATCCAGTTGCCAAAGCTGAAATGCCAAAGCCTGTAAATGCTGCTTAGTTAAATCGTTTTGGCATTTCAGAGCAATCTTCAGACACCATGTATACTGCATAAGCTACCGTCAGAATTATTTCTTTAGCCAAATGGCAAAAATTCCAGAACCCATATATAATAATTACACTCGTTAGGCTCCATTTACACTGAAACGGGTCAACCTGCTTGCATTTTTTTTTACCCTTCATATGGTTAGTCTTGATAAGTTTTCTCACGGCATATCACCATATTCATGACAGGCCGTGTCCCTGAAGCTAAAAGCCGTAATATGGTCGCCTGCACTTTCACGGATACCAGTATGTTGCCTCCCCCTCCCCGGCCCATTACGTTCCAATGGGGCCCCTCATGTTAGTCAAGTTCGGTTTCGGATTTGTGTATATATATAAAATGGACATTGGTAACCTTTGAAGCACATCTGAATGACGGTCCCTTGCCTTGGCTCAACTCCAGATTTTCCGTCAGCGTGGGAAGACACATGTAGGCTATACAGCCACTCAATAAATGTTTATATCAAATAATATTTAGTTCCTGTCAACAAAGAATCCCCTAATCCATCTCTTGTACTAAAACCTGCGCAAGCATACAAGAAAAAGAGCGTCTCTCGTTCTCCCTATCTTCTCGCTCACACATTCAATATTAAACGTTATAAACAGGTACAACATTGCCAGCACTTTACTACGTTCGACGAGGTTCCTCATCCACACCTTGATGCGCTGTGGTGACAATCAAACGATTTTTCCAGACATCCATGGTGATCACGAATACTCTTCCCCGAGTCCACAACCATCCCGTTTTGTCCATGGTGCCCTGATACGGGGCTACCATGAACACCCTTAACATCGGATAAACATGGTTTTAGACACTGTGGCATGAATTTGGGGTGACTTAGTGTGACTGTCGGTTTGTAAATACAACATTATTAATTAAATGAATAAGCATTCACATAAGAAGACATACTCCCTTGCACCATAACGTCTGTCCCGAGCATTTACTCTACTGACTAAAATAATATTTTTTTGCGGAAAGAGACTTTAATCAGTTTAGCTCTTTAGCTGTGCTCTTTCCAAATAAAATTCCAATGTAATCAATCACTGATGCAGTAATGGTCCTAGTGAAATTGTCCATCCTTTTAGTTTTTTTTTATCTTCTAAGATAGAAGACATTATCTAAACAATGTTATTGAGCTTCATATCGGGCAGCACAGAGACATATTGCAAAATTGAGGTACTCTGGCTTTCCATAATTTGAACAGGCTTCAGTGCTCTTCCCTCTAATGCAGCATTGTGTCCAGGAGGGGGAGGAGGAGGTGGTAATGATGGGCTGCTGTGTAAACGCAATCCATATGCAGGTAACTCCCATCCCCAGCGCCCCAACAGCCTTTTAGTGGGGATGTTATGTTTGCTTCCCAGGGATACGGATGCCAAACTCAACAAAGCAAACGCTACTTAAAATCTGAGCATATTCAGGCCAGCGGAAGATAACAGGATGAGACCTGTGCTAATGTCTTCTGAAGGGCATTGGAATAAACAGGCAGAGAAAGGAGGAGGGAAAGTGGGGATGGGAGATAGCCAAGCTCTTCCAGGCAGATGGCCTTGCCAGCTCTAACCCTGATGAACACAGCCCATCCTTTCTTTTTCCCACCCACTTTTTTTAGGCCTCATTCCTTCTCACATGGTTTGTATGAAGGCCACTGTCCTTATTTACGGTTTCCCTCTCTTCAGTGTGTGCACTTACAGGCTCCCATGGTGGGGAAGTTGCCAGGACTTTCATTACTGTCGAGGCCGAATGAAATATGAATGTCCAGGGAGGGGAATTAGTAGGGCGGACTTGGCCAAATTTTCCCTTCCTGGTGTCTTGGCGTTATTGTCTTGAGGGGATAAATGCTTAGACATGAGGAATGTGAACTCCCCCTCGACAAGTCCAATGCGTGTTGAATGCCATTGTGTGCTGGTTCTTCAGGAAAGAGTGGAATCGCTGGAAAATTCCATAACCTTTCCAAGTGATGGGGCTTTGACCTCAAATGCAAGATTCTAACAACTTTAATGTTTCCTCAACAAATCTATTATGCCGCTGACATTCAAATACCAGTGGTGCCTACGCGTAATTTGCTTTTAATGATTTAATGAGTCTTAAAAATGTGCAACGTGTCATTGAATCTTTTTATTATAATTTTTTTTAATCTTATTACCAGTCAGGTAAAGAAGATACCTTTTAGTTGGAAACAAAGGTGAATACATCTGCAAATGACTGAAAGTACTCAATGCTAAACAGAAACATGAAAACATGTCTTGTAAAACCTTAACCTTCATGGCCAACTCTTTCATGAGACATCTGACTCTACCTGGTGCTATCACAAACAGCCTAACACCGCGGTGGTAAGGTTTGTGATTTAATTGAATTCATTTCTGCTGTCATTGATAAGCACCCCTGAGTAAACATTGTGATATCGCATATAGGAACGAATGGCGTTATGTCGAGAAAATGTAGTCAATTATAGGCAGACCGTGAGTCCTTGTGTTACACTGTTGAGAGTCTGGGAAGACATTGCATCATGTCAAAAGGATTTGAAAGTTTCAGTCTGCTTTTTAGTCTTCATCACTGGTGAAATAACTCATGTGTTACTGTGGTTTATGGTTTAATTTCCAACTCTAATTTATTTCGGGTTGATTCATATCTATACACAAATAATGGTGTCCTTTTTAAATAGACTAGGAACAAAGTAAACTATAACTAGCGGGAGTTTGATCCAGTTCATAGTTTTTAACTCAGTCTAAAATTGTCAATGCATGACCCGGTTCATATCTGTAGGCCTCCCACTCTAGCATAGCCATAATAGTTTGGGTCATGCCACTGTGGTGAGCAATGAGCATCAAAAGATCTTTAGGCACTACAAGGCTGTCTCGACCTCTAAAACTGCTGAGAAATCCAGTCGGTGTACACTCACTTTAAAGTCAGCACTTGCACGGAGATGTGTACATTGTCAAAACAGTTAGCAACCGAGTTGGCCATAGTAAAATGGTTCTGAAACCAATTACATACGCACAAGCTATTCTAAAAACTAAGCTGGGTGTTTCATTTACCGACAATTCTCGTTGTGGCATAGCCAACTGAAGGCTTTATCTTAAACGCGGGTGTGAGAGAGAGAGAGAATAAGACATAGCCAAAGTGTGTATGTGAAGAGTGGGCTCTATCGCATATTTTGGTTAAAAAATAGATCAGTGAATTAGTTGTTGACAGACAACTAATGTCATCAGACATTTATTCGGTAGAGGTGTACCTGCCCCACCCCATGCTGACACCAACGATAAAACCGGGACAGGCATTGCAGCCTCATTAGACTCTACCAGGGCAACAAACCTGTTCCAAAACTGCCTGACATCCATATTTCATCCTTTGCATGCCTTGACCGTACTTGACAAATGTGGGGGACCACTTCAAAATGATGTGACTATTTTTCAGCAAAACCATCGACAAAACCTTCTTTTAAAGTTGGTAAACTTACAATAATAAATGTAACAACATTTCTACCTTAATTAGTAGGCCTGCTCATAGACTTATTCAGCGTCTGACTTTTTGATTTTACCAAAATCCAAACAGATATACTGCAGATGTCTAGAGCCTCCACCTTTGTCACAGTGTACATGGAAAGTCATCTTAAGTGAATTAACTTTTCACACATTACCAAAATATGCGCTCTCCGGTGGGGATGTGGGAAGTGGGGAAAGAAAGCTTAATTGAACAAACTAATGAGTACTTCCCATTTCCGTTGGGGATGTGGCAGCGAGATTGTTTGACAGTTTATCTGTGATAAATAAATGCTTTCACAGCTAATTAGCTTCCAGACCCTCAGGGGAAGTGGGTTGGGGTGTCCGAGCATACACGTGTTTTTGTGTGTGTGTATGTGTGTGTGCGTGTGTGTGTGCGCGTGTGTTAATTTCTATATTGCAGTCCACTTCCTTTAGTCCGTCTCACACACACACACACACACACACACACACACACACACACACTGAAAAATGTGCCATGTTTAGTTCACGTAAAGCCAGAAATGCAGAAATATTTCCCAAACTGACAATTGTAAAAACAATCGAGAGCTGCTCTTAGCTTCACTTTCACACAGGTTATCAAGTGTATGAAGGCTTAGCAATAGACCCACAAATAAATCCCCTTAACCTCTGATCATGAAAGTGACAAAACAGGAACTGGCAAACTTATTACATATGATGAATTATCCATCCATCCATTTTGTATCCCACTTGTCCTCATTCGAGCCACGTGGAAGCTGGAGCCAAAAAAAGTGGTCTTTGACCCCAGTCGATCGCAGGGCATATATAGACACACAAAATTACAACTCACAATCACAAATATGGAGTCTTCAATTCAACTGAAGTGTTTGGGCGGGGAGAATTTAACTGTTATACTGTTTCGGGTCATGGGGATCTGGTGCTCATCCCCGCTAAATGTAGGTGATAGGCAGACTACACCTTGGACTGGATGCCATTCAAATCATAGATACAGAGAGACTTGATGTAAGTTGGTCATTAAGAGCAATCGTTTGTGCCAAGAAGTCCTTCTTTATCTGTTTTGGTGTGGCAGTAGTGCGGCCTGCCTCGATAAGAGCATATCTGCCAGTGGGCCAATGCTAAAGGCCCACGGGTCGGTCGTATCTCAGCCAGTGGCATGGTGTTGCATCTGCAGGATATCAAATGTCTCTCGGGTGCCGTTCGCAATCATGCCAACGCTTTTGGGATGATTGTCGCCTTTGACAGCACTTGATTAGCAAAGTTCTTGGAAATTATGACCCGTCTGTGGAGAAATTACATGATGACAAAAAATGTAAATATTCGAAATAATTAAGCCACCAGTTAACACATATTGGAAACATCTGTCGGTCCATTCAAATATATGCAAATGAAATATGATTTGAGATACATCTGTTTTGTGTTACGAGCATGGATACAGACGTAGGTATATACATACATAGAGTGGTACATCGACTTACGAACGTCTCTTCACACGAAACTTTCAAGTTACGAAACGTACCAAGAGGAAAAATTGCCTCTTGTTCCAAAATAAATTTCAAGATACTAAAGGTAAAAATACATTATGGCCTGCTAGATGCAGCGCTGCTCTACCAGCTCTACCATTGCCTATTACCGAGAATCATCATGGCATACAATTGGCTAAGAGGGACTTCTACCGTATCTGTCTCCGTGTATAGATCGATAAATAGATACGTGTCGATGCAGAGTCCACGCCATTCGCCCCTCGGACCATGAGGCGCTCCGATAGTCTTACGTAAATGTGAATCACCCAGAAAAAGTGTTCACCAGTCCGGCGATCGCTCACTATGCTGATGTTTGCCTTGGACATTTTTGAAGGATTGATAAAAGCTGACCAAAGCAAACGTCCTTGGATCAGTTCTTTACAAAACGCGAGGCAAAAACCACTTCTGAAAAAGAACATGAACGAAAGAGGGCAAAAAAAAAAACAACGAGGACGCAGTTATAAATGTAAATGACCATCATTTTTATTCTTTACTGTGTTCTTTGTTTTTTTACATTATGCACAACTCTCATTTATGGTGCAATAATGTAATTGCAACATATATTTGTTACATATTTTGATGCATTTTCATGGTTTAGGAAACATTGTCCGAATTTTGGGGGGACTCGGAACGAATTAGAGCATTTACATGATAAACACGTCTCTACTTAGAAAACTTTGTAGTTAAGAAACTTCTTCCAGAACCAATTAATTTTGTAAGTAGAGGTCCAACTGTACATACATAAGATATCCTTTATTTGTCCCACACTGGGGAAATTTACAGCCTCCAGCAGCAAGAATGTAGGTAGAAAGAAGAAAAAAGAAAAAAAAACAACAAACGCCGTTCAATTAAGTGCAATATAAATACAAAATGGATAAATCGCAGTGCTATTTACAATTGTCTTTCACATCATTTAATTATTATTATTATTATTGTTATTTTTATTCAGTAGCCTGACAGCAGTCGGTAGGAATGAGTGTCGGTATCTCTCCTTCTTGCAGCGCGGGTGTAACAGTCTCTGGCTGAAAGAGCTACCAAGTGCCGTCAGGGCGGGCTGCAGGGGGTGGGATGGACTGTCCATCATAGCTTTTAGCTTAGTTAGCATTCTTCTGTTGCCCACCTCCTCCAGAGTGTCAAGGGAGCAGCCCAGGACAGAACTGGCCTTCCTGACCAGTCACTCCAGTCTCTTTCTGTCCCGGGCTGAGATGCTGCCTGACCAGCAGACAATGCCATAATGGATGGCCGAGGCCACCACCGAGTTATAGAAAGTCTTAAGGAGCGACCCCTGAACCCCAAAAGACCTCAGTTTCCTGAGTAGGAAGAGTCGGCTCTGTCCTTTCCTAATCAGGGTGTCCGTGTTTGTAGACCAGTCCAGTTTGTTGTGCAGAAGAACACCTAGGTACATGTAGGAATTACCTATGTCCATACCCTGGATGTTAATCGGCACTGGTGAGGACTGTTTCCTGCAGAAATCCAAAACCAACACAGCTCTGCAACCTCACGTACTGCGGCCTATTTGTGAGGTAGTCCATGATCCATGCTGTGAGAGGTTGGTCCACTCCGGCGTTCTGCAGTTTGCCTCCCAGTAAGTTGGGCTGGATGGTGTTGAAGGCACTGGAGAAATCAAAGAACATGCTTCTCACAGTGCTCACAGCCTTCTCCAAGTGTGACAACACTGAGTGGAGGAGGTAGATAATGGCGTCTTCCACGCCGATGCCAGGCTGATAAGCAAACTGCAGCGGGTACAGGACCACCAGCGGTCGAAGGTGGGCGAGGACGAGTCTCTCCAGCGTCTTCATCAGGTGAGACGTCAGCGCCACCGGTCTGTAGCTGTTCAGCTTCTTAGGGTGGGGGGTCTTGAGCACTGGGACCAGGCACAACGTTTTCCAGAGCTGTGGAGCTCTGCCCAGCTTCAGGCTCAGGTTGAACATGTGCTGGACAATGTCACACAGCTGGTCAGAGCAGGTCCTGAGGAGCCGGGAACTGATCTTCCTCACATTCATCTTCCTCAGTTGGTTCCTCACCTGCTCTGTTGTGACGGACAGGCAGAAACCAGGTGACAGACTGGTTTGATGACAGATCCACGAACAGGACGTGAGACAGCTCTTCAAGCAGCAAAAGATCAAGAAAGCTGTGGGGCCCGACAAAGTGTCCCCCTCCTGCCTGAAAGTCTGCGCTGACCAGCTGGCTTCGGTCTTCACACAAATCTTCAACAGATCCCTGGAGCTGTGTGAGGTCCCATCCTGCTTCAAACAGTCTACCATCATACCAGTTCCCAAGAAATCGGCAACATCGGAACTGAACGACTATAGGCCTGTCGCCCTGACGTCTGTGGTCATGAAGTCCTTTGAACACCTTGTGCTGAACCACCTAAAGAACATCACTGGAACACTGCTGGAACCTCTCCAGTTTGCCTACCGGGCAAACAGGTCTGTGGAAGACGCAGTCAACATAGGTCTGCACTACATCCTCGAGCACCTCGACAGCACAGGGACCTACGCAAGGATTCCGTTTGTGGATTTCAGCTCTGCGTTCAACACCATCATCCCGGAACTCCTCACCCCCAAACTTCTCCACCTCGGTGTGTAACCTACGACCTGCCAGTGGATCCTCAGCTTCCTGACGGGACGGACACAACAGGTGAGACTGGGAACAACAACATCATCAATACGCACCACCAGCACTGGAGCCCCACCTGTATGTGTCCTCTCTCCACTGCTCTTCTCTCTCTACACAAACGATTGCACTTCAACAGATCCAGCTGTCAAACTCATAAAGTTCGCAGACGACACCACGGTCATCGGTCTCATCAAAGACGGTGACGAGTCTGCGTACCGCCAACAAGTGGAGCAGCTGGAGCTCTGGTGCAGCCGACACAACCTCGGGCTGAACACGCTCAAGACTGCAGAGATGATCGTGGACTTCAGGAAACAGTCTTCTCCACAGTTGCCCCTCACACTATCCAACTGCCCTGTGTCAACCGTCGAGACCTTCAAGTTCCTGGGAATCACAGTCTCCCAGGACATGAAGTGGGAAGTCAACACCATCTCCATCCTGAAAAGGGCCCGGCAGAGGATGTACCTCCTGAGGCTGCTGAGGAAGCATGTCCTGCCACAGGAGGTGCTACGACAGTTCTACACGGCAGTCATCGAATCAATCCTGTGTTCTTCGATCACGGTTTGGTTTGGGGCCGCCACAAAAAAGGACAAAATCCGACTTCAACGGACAGTTAGGACGGCGGAAAAAATCGTTGGCACCGCCCTACCCACTCTTGAGGACTTGCACACTGCAAGAATCAAGACTGTCACGATTCGGTTTAGGGACCAGCAGGTGGCAGTGTGGAGCCCCCCTGGCAGCTGCACACCTGTTGGTAATAGGTAATCAGGCATATAAAAGGACTCCTGCCCGCACACTCGGTGTCGGGTCATTGTTGCGTTTGCTACTGTCATGCTTTGGTTGCTGTTTTTGTTTTCTGTGTTTTTATTCAATACACATCTTCAAATATACCCTGCTCCTCTCTCCTGCCTGCTTTTTGGGGTCCACCACCACCTCGCAACGTGACAGAATGACCCGACCACCTGGACCCCGCAGGTACGATGGATTTGGTCCCTAATCAACCATGTGCCTGGCGGAGCTCGTCTGCGGCCGACACCCTTCCCCCTTTCAGGCAGCGCTGGTGATGCGGCTGTCTGTCTTGTTAAGCCGCGTCTACGGTGGGCCGAGCCCCGTCCGCGTCCATGTGGAGCCGAGGCTCGTCACGTGTCTGTTCGAGTTGAGTCACATTCACGTCGACGACGAGCCGTGCCACTTCCACGCCCACGTCAGGCCGAGCCCCTGTTCACGTCCGGCTGTTCCATGTCCCCCGTTACGTCGAGCTCCGTCCAAGTCAGGTTCAAGCCGCGTCTACGGTGGGCCGAGCCCCGTCCGCGTCCTTGTGGAGCCGAGGCTCGTCACGTGTCTGTTCGAACTGAGTCACATTCACGTCGACGACGAGCCGTGCCACTTCCACGCCCACGTCAGGCCGAGCCCCTGTTCACGTCCGGCTGTTCCATGTCCCCCGTTACGTCGAGCGCCGTCCAAGTCAGGTCACGCCTAGCCGAAAGATTGCCGTTACTTTTGTTCCTGTTCCCTGGCTAGGCAAGCCTTTTTGGATGACTTTGGGACGTCTGGGATCCGTCCCTTGAGGGAGGGGTACTGTCACGATTCGGTTTAGGGACCAGCAGGTGGCAGTGTGGAGCCCCCCTGGCAGCTGCACACCTGTTGGTAATAGGTAATCAGGCATATAAAAGGACTCCTGCCCGCACACTCGGTGTCGGGTCATTGTTGCGTTTGCTACTGTCATGCTTTGGTTGCTGTTTTTGTTTTCTGTGTTTTTATTCAATACACATCTTCAAATATACCCTGCTCCTCTCTCCTGCCTGCTTTTTGGGGTCCACCACCACCTCGCAACGTGACAAAGACAAGGGCACGGAAGATACTCCTGGATCCCCCGCAACCCTGCCCACCACCTTTTCCAGCTACTCCCCTCAGGCAGACGCTACAGATCCATGCGCACCAAATCCAGTAGACACTTAAACAGCTTCTTCCCTCTAACTCCTTAAACAGTCACTGACGTAGTCACTCTTCTTGTACTACAAAATGGTACTACAAAACTACTGGTTACTCTAAAATGGTTCAATAATTTTGTTGTTTACGATGATACTAATGCAGCGTGTTATACCGGAGACAAATTCCTTGTGTGTTCTACATACTTGGCCATTAAAGATGATTCTGATTCTGATGAGAGCTGGTCGAAAGAGGAGGGGGAGGAGAAGAAGTCCTCAGTGAGAGTGGTTGCAGTTGGTGGTTGGGGGATGGGACAGACGACTGGTCGAAACGGTTGAAAAAAACGGTTCAGTCCATCTGCCCAGTCCTTCTCCTTCTCAGTCAATGTCTTTGGGCTGTCATGGCCTGAGATGGTTTTCAGGCATGTCGTATTATCGGAAGCCCCGACTTTTTCCCCCCTTTTAGAACCATGCGTCTTTTAATGTGTAATGTGTACTCTGTTATAATAAGTTCACAAGGTGTTTAATGTGCAGCTTGCAAAGAATGTGTCAACTTAAAATCATTTTTAATATTCTGATATGCTACCTCAAGGCTAACAAGTCATGTCCTGAAAACATTTCAATCAATGACTAATACTGTATGCTACATACACTTTTTGTGAGAGAACTTGGAAACATGGCAAAACTGTGATCTGTTATGATTCTTTTAAGTAAGAGGGGGAAAACTTCATCATAATAAGTTAATAAGTGAAGTAGTCTTGCAAAGATAAGGATCTATTCACAGAAGTATGTGCACAATAGGCACTGAACTACCACGGTATGAGGCACGGAGAAAGTTTGAAAGACTTCAGCAAAGATCAAGCAACTCAAAACTTTCTTCCTATAATGAAGACTTTTTTTATTGTCATAAAAACTGCTTTTGTTAATCCATTAAATAAAAGGGTTACTTCATATGCCATGGTCAACCATTCAAAAGAGGAGAACAATGCATTTGCGTACAATCCCAGTAAGTCAAGTAAGAATTTCAAGAATAGAAGCTAGAGTACAATAAGTGCTGGGAGAATGAAATGAAGATAATTGCGCTAAAATATAAAGTGTTTCTGACATCTGTCACTCCAGAGTGTCTTTCAACAAATGAGGTGAAATAAACACAGAACATTCCTCTGTTGTGAAGAGTGTAATCCTCTCGCCTCCCCGTGCTCCTTTCTTTTTTCTCCTGACAACGATAATTACAGTTTTTGTTGAAAAGCTTTCAAGGATTTATCACCGCTTTATATTAATGGGTTTCTGAGGCACTTAAATCCCCCCACTTTAATTTGTGGGTTGAGTGTGACCATTGTGACTTTTCAATTTACCATCATTTTGTTTGAAATGTACTTTCAGTTACGATGGTACAACTCTTACGCAGCCAGGAATGGTACATTCAAGGTTTGTCCAGAGAATACATTTGTGGGAGTCAACCAGACGAAGTCGAACAATAAATGAATCGGTCCATCCAGCGACCATTCCTTCCATTAACTGCCCGGTATCATTTGAGACTTTTCCCTCACCCGAAATAACATTGTGATGAGCTTCTGTCGAGGGAAAATTTACCCTTGCAAGAGTACGTGTCCGAGCCTGACATGTTAAGACTCCCATATGAGACTTTTAAAATGGATTTTGTTGTTCTATAGCAGAAAACAGAAACAACCTCAACTTTGCAGTATGGGATGTTGATCCAATCTGTCTTTAAGGACATTGTTGGTCACAGTAAAGAAAATACAGAAACAATATATCTTTGGACCATTTTTTTTCTGTTCTAATCAGGACTGGTCTTCAATTTGGAGCTTGCGTTTTTTCCACCCCTTGCTTAAATGAATTTTCATACTTTACTGGCATTTCCTCCCACAGGCCAAAAACAGACATTAGGTTCAATGAGTGTGTGGTGTTGAGCCCGTGATTGAATGGCGATTAGTCAAGGCAGGGATGTATAACCAATCACCCAGCAGGAGAGAGAGAGAGGGAGTTTAGACTTTATAAAGTTTTTAGTACAGTTATAGAGAAAGTCTCGCTCAATGGCATTTCAAGTTGTTTGAACCCAAATGACCTTTTCCAAACAGCTCAATTTGCCCATGACCTTGTAAAAACAACCTATCTCATAGCAGGTGTGTAAAGTGCATGAGGTCTTCATCATCAAACATGTAAATGATCTACAATTTAATAACGGCTAAGTTGAACTCGTGAACATCCCAGATAAATGAAGGAAAATGCTGGACTTGAATTTAAATTCCCTCTTCCAGCAAACTCATGTCAGGGTAACTTCACAAAGTGTCCATCATATTGCAATTTCGAGACAAAGAATGACAGGCTGGAGATTCAAAGCCCAGTTTTTATAACCAAGCTGGGTTTTAATCAGACCATGCCACCTGTGAGGCTCCTCAGAACTGGAGCCCGCGGGGGGCAGTGCTAGGCTTCATTACTGACTGGCGGGTTCGGGCCCAGTTCTCCCTTTGCTCTATCTCCCAGCCTCTGTTCTTCAGTACCTCGCAGGCACAGTGCAGAAATGAGAGCCGGCCGCTCGGCCGCCCACATCACTCTACGGCCGCAATTTGTCATTTTTCACACGAGATGAAGTCTTTTATGAAACGAAATGAGTTTGCCCAAAATGAAGCGCCACAAAAGCTCCATGATTAATTTGCTTGTTAGGCTATTGCAGCTGTCACCTGTGGGAGACATCTGGACAGCAGACGGACTAATGCCAGCAGTGGGCCTGAAACATTTCTCTCTCTCGATTTCCCTCTCTCTCTTTCTCTCCATCACCCTACCAGTCAGCCTTTCAGTAGGCTTTTAAAGGCACTACTTACTGTTTGAAATTGTCCTTTTTTTTCTAGGGGGCCAATTAATAAGCATTACTTGTGAGTGACATGGTAATTAGTTGCATTAATGTAGTCATAAGAGGCTTTATATAGTGGTGGGGGTGCAGTGAACTGGCTAGGGGTCGGCAGCAAAGCCGAAGAATAAGCACTTAAAAACTAATTGTCCATTTGATCGCAGACACTTTTTTTTACCCGGACAGTGATTTTGTCCAAATGGCTGTGGCCGAAATAACAGTGCAATTCAGTTTTTTCAAATTATGTTTGCAATATTCATACAAGTAGTAGGACTGATGGTTAGTTTATAACAGTGTATTGTGTATTAAAATTGAGCCATCAGGATAATACAAGGCATTGCATACAGAATGCATGTATGGTAATGCTTTACATAAATCAAAAATGGACTGTATACTGCGCATGGAATTGTAAGGGTGAAGTTTGCATGTTCACTCTGTGCTTATGCGGGTTTTCTGGAGGTACTCTGCCTTCCCCACACAGTCAAAAAGAAAGAAAAAAAATCTGCATGATAGATTAATTGGAGACTGCACATAGGAGTGCTGTAAGTGTAAAAGTTGATTTGAACATATGTGCCCTGTAAAGGACTGAGGATCAA
This sequence comes from Hippocampus zosterae, assembly GCF_025434085.1. Lineage (NCBI taxonomy): Eukaryota > Metazoa > Chordata > Actinopteri > Syngnathiformes > Syngnathidae > Hippocampus > Hippocampus zosterae. The sequence continues at coordinate 17,010,620 of NC_067454.1, read as the reverse complement.
TACAGTGTGCAGCTGACGTCTTGTTTGGAGTTTGCTGCCACCTTAACTCATTCAGTACCAGCCCATTCTAGAGCAAGTCTGAAAAGACGTTTAAAAACGTCTTTGGGAGTGAATGCGTTAAGAAGGGCACGCGCTATATGTAGAACATGGCTGACTGAGTAGAGATGACATGATCTCAGTATTCACAACTGGAATTAAAAATCATTAAAGCTGTCAGATAATTAAAGGTAAATTAATTAAATACACAAATACACATTCTTCCCGTTCAGCTGATTCATCATTAAAGTAGACATCTGAGCAAAGACAATTTTTGTGAGGTTGGTTTAACTGAATTAATCATGTTCAAAGTCAACTTCAACAAATTATACACATGATAAAGCATGTTACTGTTCCCGGCGGCGCAAATGTTGCGGCCGCCCTCGGTCCCTGTCTCTGGCGGTGTTGCAGCCACCAGTCGAGTCACCTCAAGCCAAGTCGTATCAAGCCAGCCCAGCCATGTCAAGCCAAGCCGTTGGGTGGCTTTGCTTTGATTACGTTTGGTTTTGTTCCCTCATGTGCCCTTTTTCTCGCCACCTGTTCTCATCATCAGTGAGCCTTGTTTTTAACCAATCAGCTCCCTGAACCCTTTGTGTCGTGTCCAGGTGTTTCTCGTAGTCTCATCACTTTGCTTGTATTTAGTTCCCTGCGTTCTTTCAGTCTTGCTGGGATCATTGTGTGTCTGTGTGCCCCTGTCATGTTTTGTTTCTGGTAATGTTTGGTTTGCTGTGGTTTTCAGAACTTTGTTTGTATACTTCACTTTATTTTTTTCCCCACAGTGTATCCCTGTTTGTGTTCTTCTTAAATACTGTACATCTTGGTCAATCCACCCTACTCCTCCGGCATCCCTGCTTTTTGGGGTCTTCGCCCTACCATCTCACAAAACATGACAGTGTTCTTTTCGTAGTTTTTTTAAGCTACTTTTGTTTTCTCTGCTTTACTTCTGAATGTTGTGTGTAAATGGTTTTTAAGTGTTGTGTCTTTGCTTGTGTGAAGCACATTGCGTTGCCTTCTATATGAAAGCATACAGATAGTTGATTTCACCAGCTCAACTTTATTTTAGAATGCACTTTAAAAACAACCACAGGTGGAAAAAAGTGCTGTCTACAAATAAAAATCAAACACAAGATAAGCACGCCCGCTTATCCTCAAGAGGGACGCGGGTGTGCGGGAGCCACCCAATCTCAAAGATATTAAAAAAAAGTTTTTTTTAAATTTAATTCGGTGCATATTTTCATGCAGAGTTTAAAGCCAAAGAATAAAAATTGATTTTACAACAGGTTTTAAAATTGGACAGTGTGCAGAGGGAAGTCCTTCCAAAGTGTGGGACCAGCAACAGACACAGCTCTATCCTCCGTGCAGATGTCTGTACCTTCCGAAAAACCTGGAGTCAATATTATTATAGCGAACCAGAATTAATGAAATAACTAAAACCATCATGTAAAAAAAAAAGATGTCATACACAAAATAAAATAAAATTGCTTAAATGAAATCACACTTAAATTACATCTTTATAAAACTACAGTGAAAAATGTCCTTTGTTTTCATCTTACATTCATCGTACATTTCTTTACTTTTACATGCATACGTTTACATTACACAATATTTGTGAGCCGAGTCTACACTGTATAAAGAAATGGGTTTCAGATTTTTACACAGAAACATGAATTCCTCAGTTGTTTTTGTGCTTGGTGGAGGTAAACATAATCCCCTCCCCTGGTGGGGTATTAACTCTTAAATCAAAAAGTCAATAGGCATGTGATGGCCCAATAGACAAAACATCTTGATCCCAACAGTTCTAAATTGGAATCAGGGGGTCGGGGAAAGGTTCCCATTAACCATTTGGGTATAAAATGGAATCCTGTGGCATTTTAAGGGCAACTTTGTAACAATCAATTGATTTGCAAGTGTTGGAAAAAACTTTCATTCCCTGTGCTCTGTAAATTGTAGCTACTTCTTTCATGTGTAATGAAATTTGACGCAGAGGTCAAAGTGACAAACAACACACACGCACACAATGTGATGTTACCAGTCTTTCCATTATCCCAAAGACCAACCTGCGAGGAGAATAAATGACATTGTTCAAAGTAAATGCATTTAACTCATCACCCTAACTTCCGCTGTGTCCTTCTCGCTTTTACTTCAAAGTCAATTAGCCAGAGCCAACAAAGTAACGTCGCTCCTCCCAGGCACTCAGTGAAATGACGTTTCCTCTTCAGACCTGAGACCTACCCTTTGTGTCCTCATGCTTCGTGCTCTCATTGCAACACAAACACACCGTGGCAGTGTTATCGCCATTCTGAACACAATCACTAAGAATTTGGCGGCACCCCATGCACAGCCTCGCAGAGAAGCACTCCCCCCCCCCCCCCCCCCACACACACACACAATACAATGGCTGTCACAGGGCCGTTTCAATAATCCCCTGCATGTATGTTTAATGGAGAGGGCCCCAACAGGAAATGATCGGCAAATGAAACGAAGCAGCGGGTTATTACGAAGCAGTCTTGTGTCAGCGCGGGCCTCCTCGCCATTAATTTTATTGTAACTCATTTCTATGGCCACAGTGGAGCACAATTTAATGTTTCCATTCCCCACTACTGTTCTGCATGACAAATTGTTTTAATAAACATATACTGGCTCATAATAAAGTAATAATAATCCTACCAGTCGTCTTACTGTATATCACTGCAGTTAAATTTTCCCATAAGCCAACACTGGTTACAATGACAATTACATGGTAGCCAATCCTAAGCAAGGCAAACATAATGCGAAAATGTAATATAGTTTGTAAATATGATTAGTGTGCTGTCACATCCTTGCAGTCTTGTATTCACATCTCTCTTAAGCCCTTTTCACAGTACTTGTTGCTGGCGTTCTTTGCCGCACTCTCGTTTCTGATGGAGCACCTCCCATCGCTCCTCTCCACAACTTAATGAAAACAGTTGTTGACCGTCAATCCCATCGACCAATCAATCGCCATTTTTAATTTTGGAGATTAATGTGCAATTGTAAAAGCCTCAGAGGTCTTCTCCACATTCGCGTGTGTGTGTGTGTGTGTGTTTGTGTACATGCGTGCGTGCCTCTGCGTGCATGTGATTTGGCTCCTTAGAAGAAGCAGGGAGAATGTGTTCACATAATGGCTCATGGTTATTTGCAAGGGCAATTTTATGCTGCATTTCAATTATTGCCTAAATGTCTTTTTAGCTCCTGAAGTCGTTGCTATGAACATTTACATTTCACACACATTATAAGCACGGCGTTTTGTTTTTCTTTTAAATACAAACGGAACGTAGCCGCCTCTTGAACTTGAACAGCAACGGGAAATAAACATCAGCCAATTTCTAGCTGATATAAACAATTTTAATGAAATTGTATCCTGATACTATGACTGGCTGACAATAGTACTTGAAAAGGTGTGTGTAGCCCATTTTTGTGTATTTTACAAGTCAATTGTTTGAGACTTGCTTTTGTTGACATAACTACCGGATGCCCATGTTTATTTAGGCAACTTCTTTTTCTTCTGGTCCATTGAACTGCCACAAATCTAAAACACTAAATCAACATTGATTTTGATCAGCTTCACATTGGCGCCAGTATTATTCCTCTTCTTTGTAGTACTGTACTTGGAAAAACATCAGAGTTCATTTCCTATTTGCCTGTTAAATCTAGACAGCATAACTTATGGCGTGGCTCCCCGAGCTGTCTTTGATTGCCGCATATACATGATGACTCCCTGTAAGATGATCCTACTAACCTTGGGCTTCAAGGGTCTAATGCGAGATAAGCATAAATTGTTCAACCCCAACCAAAATTCCTTCCAGCACCCAAAGAATGAGAGTAGCAATATATATATATATATATATATATATGTTCTTTACGTTTTGCAAAGAACGATGACTGCATTTGTATTGCTGTTGCTACCTGAACATTTTTTTCCGGGGCCACGTTTATCCGTATTTCCGCATTATACTTCCCACAGGTGGCCAAAGTGCACACAGCAGAATGGCCAACACAATTAAACTGAAGGAAACAATGTCTCAAAAATACTTTAAACTTTTGTACAGTCAATTTAATAATGCCACTATGCTATTTTTTATATATAAAATGCAATTTTATACAGTGTTGTTTTTCTTATGAAAATGACATTACAAACATTGATGCATACATAGGTGAGTGTTTTGAGTTTCGAGTGTGGACATGGGACAAATCAAACTTGTGTCTCAAGGCACAACTAAATGTGTGCAAAGAAGGGCTGTTATTCAGGTGAAAACGGGTGTCAATTTTATGCAGGATTGCCTTGATTTTTACCTTCAGGATGCACGGCACATTAAACTTTAAACATTTTGCTACAAACCATGTGCAGTACAAATGGCAGAGTAAGGTACAGTACTTTCTTTAGTCTTCTTAGCCTTGATGTCACCACCAACAGCTGTTAAACACCGAAAGTTTTTCTCTGAATACACTTTTATAAATGCAACAAACTGCAGTGTTTTTTTTTCTTAAACTGCTTCTTTTTTTTCCTTTTTTTATTTCAGACCTACGAATCCTGAGTGGAGAGTTTGCTTTGAGTTCCCATCGAGTTGATTTTGGAAGACTTTTTTGTTGTATTATTCTATACTTTTACTTTTTTTTTGTGGATCTTCTTGACTTGAACAATAGGCAATGTCTCGCGTTATCGCTCCTGTCTGTGTGAGTTGATGTGTGTAGATTGAATCTGTTGAGAGGTTTGGGGGGTCAGAATCTGCTTTTGTCATAAAGGAATGCCTGACACAGCTCGAAGAAGGCCCGCTAATTGTTGTCAAACGTCACTCCAAATCTGACGGACACTCCCCGTGATCAAATCGGCGAAAGCGGCGGTCCTGATTTTTAGCCATCATTCAAAAAGAAGGTTTTCTCTCTCGCTCACTCCTGCTGTTAGCCTTTAGTCGCCTCTATTTTCCCACCGAGTCACAGTCACATGAAAAGGACTGTCTTCCACCACAAGCTCGTCATTGACGCTTGAATAAAATATTTATTTATGAAATCTAAAAACATGTATTCACCCTTCACTGCAGATTCAGGGAACATTGACTTCTGAAGGACTTTGGTGCCACCAGAGCCCAGCCCTCCAGTGAGTCAATTATGATGGCTTAAAGACGCGTCTGACTCCTCTTTTCAACAGTCTTCTTGGCCCTAATTTTTCATCTCAAACACTTTTCATCTCTTGGTGTGCTGGAGATATGAAAACACTCCAGGCCAGTTCTTTTTAACCTGAGCGCCAAACTGAGGTCATGATTGACACACAATGATTTCTGAAGAAGTCGCATGAGGACTCAATCTGTCTGTAATTCACAGGTGATTGTCGAGATTACTCAAGTCCCTTTTAGGCCCTCATTACTGCTCTGGTTAAGATTTATTTTTTGACATCTAGACAGTAGATATGTTTTACGCCCTTAAAACTCACCTGACTATTTTCGTGTCTTGCGCAAAGGGACCCAAAACTTAAACCCTCAAAATGTTTTGGGCAAAACCCATATATTCCACATTTTGTACAAGTTATCTTGTTCAGGGTCTAAGGTGAGCAAGCCAATCGCAGGGCACATATAAAAACAAACGAGCATTTATGTTAACGTTCAAACTTACATACAATTTATTGTCTTCAATTAGCTGAAGGTTCGAGTCCCAGCGGCAGGGTGGGAATTGGGAAATCCGGGACAATGGTCAGTCAATTCCAGGTCCACATGATCTCGCGATGTTTCCTTTTTTTTAATAGACCCTAATTCTTATGTCATGAGTATCATCAAATGGTGCAGTGCACATTGTCACACGGCCACATTTTTTCCTCACATGCGCCGCTGTCACAGACTCTTGTTGTTTGAGCACATGACCATAATGAGTTTATCCAACCATTTGTTTACTGGAACAGAGTGAAGATTGGGGAATGGTTTGTCCATTAATATCATACGTAACCTTTTAGGGTCCATTTTAAATGCATATACAGTATACCATATATATTTATTGTATATATCTTATATATATATTGCGCGTCGTCCCGCACGCGGTCTGTCCTGCGTCATCCAGATTGTCAAAAACTAGGTTGCCTTCATCGCAAAAGATAAAATACTCAGAAAGTTGGCATGCATTGTGACATTCAAATCATTGGCATGAAATTAGCTAGTTCTCTCATTAGGGGCCTTATAAACTTGACACTTCCCTTTAAATATGCAGGACTTTCAACTCAGCATCTTGACATTCACGAAAAGAACTTGAGGAGCGAGCCTTTGGAGACCTCCCTGAAGGGCAGGCATGAGGCAAGGCAACCACAGATGATAATGTAGCTGAGTGCGGAGGTACTTGAGGCAGCCAAGAACTAATTTCAGACCCAATCCTAACTCCTCTCAGTCACTCAGTCATCTCTCCTTACATCTTATGAGTAACCCCCGTGTGTGTGTGTGTGTGTGTGTGCGTGTGTGTGTGTGTGTGTGTGTGTGTGTGTGTGTGTGTGTGTGTGTGTGTGCGAATGTGTGTGTGCGCGTGTGACTACACCCTATGTAACTCTTCATTATCTGCTCTCATCAACGTAGCCTCCCTCCTTCCTCCCACTCTACCCCAAAGTGGTGGAGCACTGAGGGCCTTTTTTGTCAGCCCAATGTCACGCAAGCTGGCCCCCCGCCATGTGCTTTCCAACATGATCACGATGTTTTCCTGTTAGTTTAAGTCTCATCCCAGCTAATTATTATTTTTTGCTTATAGCTGCAAGAGCTCCCACGGGACGCTCCTTAATTAATCATTTATAAATCTACACAGCCTCCAAGTTTATTAGTCTCTGCCTTTGGCGCTGGCCGGCTGCATTGGGAAACCGCAAATTATTAGTTACAGGAATGAAAGCTCCCTCCCCACTCCGTCCTTGTTTGCAACTGATTAGGGCCTCAAACAGAGGTTTTTCCACGGCCCCGCTCGGCACTTTAATTCATTCAGAGCACCTGACACATTATTCACCCTCCCACCTCTTTTATTGCTTGGACCCATGTTTTCTTCAGCTTGGCCACCAGCAGCCAAATGAAAACAAAAGCTACAGCACCAAACATGGAAGGCGGAAGTTATTTCACTGAATGAGATCATTCAGCCACAGGCCAAGCTTTGGATAGAGGCTGATTTCCGTTCATTCACTTGGGATCAGGTGGTGGGAAAAGCACAGTGACACTCACTGGTCACAACATTAGGTATCCAAACTTAATTTAATGAGATCCAATACAAGCACTGAATTAGAAATTCTGCTTTTGGAAAAAACAGGAAAGACACTCAATAGGGCGGAAAGACCGCCCCAAGGCTGCACAATACTCATTTGGATCATCACCAAATGGTACACCCTCAAAGATGTCTGATTTTATCGTTACGATTATTGTGTTAGCTATTGAAAAAGATGGGTGAAATTGCAAGATGCCGTGTTCCCAAAAAGTAAAAGAAGGAAAGGAAAAAACTATTTCTAGATGAGAACACTTTTCAAATCCAGGGGTCGAAATAAGCGTTTCCACATCCCTTTTTTTCAAGTGAAATTCTGTGCTACTTTTACAGTCGCAGCTGGCTAGCAACAGCTCAATAATCTATCATTAATAATAATAACCTGCATGGCGGCAAATAAGATATTTTTGACAATTATCATACTCACCAAGGGATGATGAGATTAGATGGAGAAGCCATGGTAAAGACTAAATTAACCTAAAATTAATCAATTACACTTTTCACAGGTTCGACTTTTCATCTTGAACCGCGTTGAAGCAGAGAACATCAAACATTGAACAGTAAAATAGCAGGCAAATTAATGTCGTCTGGATTCTGCAGAGAAAATCTTACTCACTAAACAGATCTGGAACCAGTGGCCTATAAGGTTAAAAGTATATTTATATTAGTATGAAAGATTTATCCTTTATCAATAATGTTATTTGTCTTCACAAGAGGTTTGTTTTCGACTTTTGAGATCTGTCCAGTATATGTTCTCAAAATTGCAGTGTAGCAGGTTTTTTAAAAATCAATTTATCTTTGCTTCGAGACATGCAATATGAATCCATCCATCCATCCATCCATCATCTACCGCTTATCCGGGGCCGGGTCGCGGGGGCAACAGCTTTAGCAGGGAAGCCCAGACTTCCCTCTCCCTAGCTACTTCTTCCAGCTCTCCCCGGGGGATCCCGAGTCGTTCCCAGGCAAGCTGGGTGACATAGTCTCTCCAGCGTGTCCTGGGTCTTCCTCGGGGTCTCCTCCCGGTGGGACATGACCGGAACACCTCACCGGGGAGGCGCTCAGGAGGCATCCGAATCAGATGCCCAAGCCACCTCATCTGGCTCCTCTCGATGTGGAGGAGAAGCGGCTCGACTCTGAGCCCCTCCCGGATGACTGAGCTTCTCACCTTATCTCTAAGGGAGAGCCCGGACACCCTGCGGAGAAAACTCATTTCAGCCGCTTGTATCCGGGATCTCGTTCTTTCGGTCACGACCCATAGCTCGTGACCATAGGTGAGGGTTGGGACGTAGATCGACCGGTAAATTGAGAGCTTCGCCCTTTGGCTCAGCTCCTTCTTCACCACGACAGACCGATACAACGTCCGCATCACAGCAGACGCTGCACCGATCCGCCTGTCGATCTCCCGCTCCCTCCTACCCCCACTCGTGAACAAGACCCCAAGATACTTGAACTCCTCCACTTGGGGTAAGATCTCCTCCCCGACCCGGAGGGGGCACTCCACCCTTTTCCGACTGAGGACCATGGTTTCAGATTTTGAGGTGCTGATTTTCATCCCAACCGCTTCACACTCGGCTGCGAAACGCTCCAGTGAGAGTTGGAGAGCCCCGTTTGAAGGAGCCAACAGCACCACATCATCTGCAAAAAGCAGGGATGTAATACTGAGGCCCCCAAAACGGACCCCCTCAACGCTTCGGCTGCGCCTAGAAATTCTGTCCATAAAGGTTATGAACAGAATCGGCGACAAAGGGCAGCCTTGGCGGAGTCCTACCCCCACTGGAAACGATTCCGACTTACTGCCGGCAATGCGAACCAAACTCTGACATCGGTGGTATAGTGACCGAACAGCCCGTATCAGGGGGTTCGGTACCCCATACCCACGAAGCACCCCCCACAGAACTCCCCGAGGGACACGGTCAAACGCCTTCTCCAAGTCCACAAAACACATGTAGACTGGTTGGACGAATTCCCACATACCCTCAAGGACCCTGCTAAGGGTGTAGAGCTGGTCCACTGTTCCACGGCCGGGACGAAAACCACACTGCTCCTCCTCAATCTGAGGCTCGACTTCCTGACGGACCCTCCTCTCCAGCACTGCTGAATAGACCTTACCAGGGAGGCTGAGGAGTGTGATCCCTCTGTAGTTGGAACACACCCTCCGGTCCCCCTTTTTAAAAAGAGGGACTACCACCCCGGTCTGCCAATCCAGAGGCACTCTCCCTGTTGACCACGCGATGTTGCAGAGGCGTGTCAACCAGGACAGCCCCACAACATCCAGAGCCTTGAGGAACTCCGGGCGGATCTCATCCACCCCTGGGGCCTTGCCACTGAGGAGCTTTTTAACAACATCGGTGACTTCAACCACAGAGATAGGAGAGCCCACCTCAGAGTCCCCAGGCTCTGCTTCCTCCAAGGAAGGCGTGTTGGTGGAGTTGAGGAGGTCTTCGAAGTACCCTGCCCACCGGTTCACAACGTCCCGAGTCGAAGTCAGCAGCGCCCCATCCCCACTGTACACAGTGTTAGTGGTGCACTGCTTCCCCCTCCTGAGACGTCGGATGGTGGACCAGAATTTCCTCGAAGCCGTCCGGAAGTCGGCTTCCATGGCCTCACCGAACTCTTCCCACGCTCGGGTTTTTGCCTCGGCGACCACCGAAGCCGCGGTCCGCTTGGCCAGTCGATACCCGTCAGCTGCCTCTGGGGTCCCACAGGCCATAAAGGCTCGATCGGACTCCTTCTTCAGCTTGACGGCATCCCTTACTGCTGGTGTCCACCAGCGAGTACGGGGATTGCCGCCACGACAGGCACCAACCACCTTACGGCCACAACTCAGATTGGCCGCCTCAACAATAGAGGCACGGAACATGGTCCACTCGGGCTCAATGTCCCTCGCCTCCCCCGGAACATGGGAAAAGCTCTGTCGGAGGTGGGAGTTGAAACTCCTTCTGACAGGGGATTCCGCCAGACGCTCCCAACAAACCCTCACTATACGTTTGGGTCTGCCAGGACGGACCGGCATCTTCCCCCACCATCGGAGCCTACTCACCACCACGTGGTGATCAGTTGACAGCTCCGCCCCTCTCTTCACACGAGTGTCCAGAACATGCAGCCGCAAATCCGATGATACAACTACAAAGTCGATCATCGAACTGCGGCCTAGGGTGTCCTGGTGCCAAGTGCACATATGGACACCCTTATGTTTGAACAAGGTGTTCGTTATGGACAATCCGTGACGAGCACAGAAGTCCAATAACAAAACACCACTCGGGTTTTGATCGGGGGGGCCGTTCCTCCCAATCACGCCCCTCCAGGTATCACTGTCATTGCCCACGTGAGCATTGAAGTCCCCCAGCAGAACAATGGAGTCCCCAGCAGGAGTACTCTCCAGCACACCCTCCAAGGACTCCAAAAAGGGTGGGTATGCTGCGCTGCTGTTTGGTGCGTATGCACAAACAACAGTCAGGACCCGTCCACCCACCCGAAGGCGGAGGGAGGCAACCCTCTCGTCTACCGGTGTGAACCCCAATGTACAGGCACTGAGCCGGGGGGCAATGAGTATGCCCACACCTGCTCTGCGCCTCTCACCGTGAGCAACTCCAGAGTGGAAGAGAGTCCAACCCCTCTCGAGAGAACTGGTACCAGAACCCAGGCTGTGTGTGGAGGCAAGTCCGACTATATCCAGTCGGAAATTCTCTGCCTCACATACCAGCTCGGGCTCCTTCCCTGCCAGAGAGGTGACATTCCATGTCCCAAGAGCTAGCTTCTGCAGCCGAGGATCGGACCGCCAGGGTCCCCGCCTTTGGCTGCCGCCCAGCTCACATTGCACCCGACCCCTTTGGCCCCTCTCATGGGTGGTGAGCCCATGGGAAGGGGGACCCACGTTGCCTCTTCGGGCTGTGCCCGGCCGGGCCCCATGGGTGTAAGCCCGGCCACCAGGCGCCTGCCAACGAGCCCCACCTCCAGGCCTGGCTCCAGAGGGGGGCCCCGGTGACCCGCGTCCGGGCAAGGGAAACTGAGATCCATTAATTTTACTCATCATAAGGGGTCTTTTGAGCCGTGCTTTGTCTGGCCCCTCACCTAGAACCTGTTTGCCATGGGTGACCCTGCCAGGGGCATAAAGCCCCAGACAACTTAGCTTCTAGGATCATTGGAACACACAAACCCCTCCACCACGGTAAGGTGACGACTCACGGAGGGGCAATATGAATTTGTGAAATAAAAACTGTTGATTCTATAAAAAATGTTTATTAATTATATTCTCATATTTTCATTGTTTAAAAAAAAACTTTTGCTTCAGTTCCCAGTGATTAGCCTGCAAATAAATAAATAAAAAATGCTTTTGGTGGTGTGATGATCTGGGGCTGCTTAGTTCGATCAGAGCCTGGACAACTTGCTGTGGCTAACGGCACTATGATTTCTGCTCCCTCCCAGAAAATCCTGCAGGCAAATTCAAATATAAGCACTTTTGGGTTAAGTAGGAGGGTTTTCTTCCTACTCAAATCAAAGCCTCGACCAACTGAGAAATGTCTCCACAATGATGGGAGAACTCCTCACCAAATGTTTGATTTCAATTTTTGCTGACAAGAGTGGTACCACAAGTTCAAAGGGTAAATAAGAGTAAATACTTTTTAAAGTGAAGGCCGGAGAAGTTTAGATCCCCACCCCCCCCTCCCCTCATATCCCCTCAAAAAATAAGTAAAACCATAAATGGGAAATTTACTTAGTTTGCCTGTATTGTATATTTGTGAGAAACAAAAAGTGGTTTGATGATCTGAAACATTTAAGTGTGATAAATGTGCAAAACAAACAAAGGTCAGGAATGAGTGGGCCGTATTTTTCACTGCACTGTTTGTTAGTCCATCCATCCATCCATCCATCCATTTTCTAATTCGCTTAATCCTCACCAGGGTCGCGGGGGTGCTGGAGCCTATTCCAGCCATCTTCGGGCAGTAGGCGGGAGACACCCTGAATTAGTTGCCAGCCAATCGCAGGGCACACAGAGATGAACAACCATCCACGCTCACATTCACACCTAGGGACAATTTAGAGCGTCCATCAGTCTGCCATGCATGTTTTTTTGGAATGTGGGAGGAAACCGGAGCACCCGGAGAAAACCCACGCAGGCCCGGGGAGAACATGCAAACTCCACACAGGGAGGCCGGAGCTGGAATCGAACCCGGTACCTCTGCACTGTGAAGCCGACGTGCTTACCACTGGACTACCGGGCCGCCCTGTTTGTTAGTATTAAATGTAATAAAAGGATTTTAATATTCATATATTTTGCTCATCCTTACAAAATTTCCTTGAAGTCCCTTCACAACTTTTTAAGCTTCCGGAATCAAAGGAGAAAGCGAATCTGTTCACAGCTTTCTCAATTACGCTGGTAACAAACAAGACATATATACATACAAATTCCTTCAAATAACATTACTCCATGCCATGTAAAAATTAAGGATGCATATTAAAATCTTTTAATAAGAGGAAAGCTTTCTCTTGAGTTGTAGCTCTTTTCCTAGAACCAAGTGTTTTTTGCAGGTGTACCTAAAAGAGTGCCCAGTTATTCCTACTGAATGATATCATATCGGTAAGGCTGTCAGACTTTTATTGAAACGGAGGCAGTGTTTCCATCAGTTGAACTGAAAAAATAGATTAATTGAATCAAGTGAAAACAGCGTGTGAGATTTTGCCAACATCCTTGCGAGAGAAGGGATGAATGCCTCATGCTACAGGGTTCCTTCATCCAATTAGACCTCCACTAGCAGGCTCAACATTCCACCTTATCACTGCCTTTTATCCCTTTTATCATCAAAGTGACTGCACTTTACTTAGGCACATAAGTAAAGCTTGAAAATTCCTCCCGGAGAGATGAACTAATTACATTTTTAAGAGTCACACGGTGCATCTGTGGACCACCTGCCACACAAGGAGCTGAGGTTGTTGATTCTGACATTGAACTAATGTGAGAGGATATTCATGCCGCATAGGCTGCGGCATATGAAATAATGGAATCTCACCCTCTCCGTGCCAAATTGGCATTATTAGCATCGCCTCTATTCCCATAAGGCCTCTGATCTTTGTCCAAATACGGTGTCGTTTAGCACCTAACTGGACATTGTTATGGTTCATCATGGAGTTATTTGTTAATCAGCACAGGAGCGTGATTTTTCTCACAGACAACGCAGGCAACAAAAACATAATCATCGGAGAAGGCGGCGAAGGGGGAGAGGGAGCAGGCTGCACAGTCAGGGTAATTACATTGGCATCTGTATACATAGTGATGGCAATATGCGGCTGCTTTTGTCTGCATGAGTACCAATTACTTTCACTGAAATGTGTTACAATTTCCCTTTCTCACCCGAACAGAGACGTGCCTATTAGAGATGCATGAAAAACTAACAAGATCAGACTCCATCTGCACCGCCTTGAGCTACTGCTGTTATTGCTCTTCTTGGTGATTAGAGTGACATCATCATCATGCGCCTAGTCAGAAGTGATAAGCATCCTTATTTTGAAACCACTAATCAGAGAAAAAGGAGAAAGAAGCAAATGCGAAAAGTTCAGAGGAAGACAGAAATTCAGTGTTCAGCTTAACGACAGTAACCAAGTACAGTATTTGTACTTGGTTACTGTCGTTAAGTCTTTTTTTTCAGGTATCTGAATTTTATCCATCCGTCCATTTTCTGATAACGTTTTAATTTTGCATTTGAGATAACTAAACTTTATACTCTTGAATTGTCAAAATCGGTGGGCTACCTTTTTAACCACCACTGTTGTTAGCACAGCATAAAAATGATGTCATTACAGTGAGGGAAATTGGTCTGTATCGGCGGGAAAAAAGTAACTGAAATCACTTTTACTTTTATACAAAGGTAATAATAGTATTTTTCGAGTTTTACTAAAGGTATAAGAGTTGTATTTCAGTAGATCTACTTTTGCACTTGTACTATATGTATATTTCAGTCAATTATAGATTTGTTTCTCGGTACATTACACATGTTTGAACATATTTGTTGAAAATGCACGAGTAAGAACCAGCATGCGGGACTCAGTTGTGGAGATATACGGCCCTATGTTGGTCGACTGGTGCTCGGCGTAAAAACGGGCCCCAAACTAGCCTAGTGTGTGGGGGGGGGTGCGATGCGCCTCACTGGGCTTTTCCAAGGGACCACGGACCCCAGGCCATTTGATCCCCGGCACAACAGATTGCGCTTGCCATTAAAAAAAAGTATCTCCTTATTCGTGCCCGGGCTGATCTAGTTAAGCATGTTTGTGAATGTGCTCGACGTGCAATGCTTTCACGGGCATTCCGTCGCATCTTCCAACTTGGTGACAACAGTAGACAACATTTTAGGCTAGCTAAACAGAGGACTATTGTGCTGTGCAGGAGGTAAAGCAATTTGGGTGGATTTGATCGTGGAGCAAGCAGACTGATTTGTTGTTCTGCGGACTTGGTGTGGTAAATCTATTTCCTTCAGAAATCGGAATGAAAAGAATGACCCATTTTTGCCATAATATTCAGCGGTGTCAAATCCATGTCCGGAAAGTCCAAACCCTACCACAGGTTGTCCCGGTTCATCTCCCAGTTGCTCCCTGGGAGATTGTTTACATGCCGGTTGAGCAGAAGCACCCGTGGCTAAAGACTGTACCAGGGTTTATGAACCTGGATTTGACACCTCTGATATCTGACAGGATACCTTACTACAAATAAATCTGTGTTCTAACCTTGACTCTATGAAACATTCAACACCTCAATCTCAGGAGCCTTACGTATCCTTGAATGATTTCTGAGGAGAAAAAAAATCCAAAACGAAGAAAAATGAGTTGACAAGTTTTCTCGGAGAGTTAAGCAGAACAAAGGACCATATACACAATTACGAGAATAGAAGATCAAATTCTATCACTTTTCTAAGAAGTCTCCTTGGGTGTGAATATGTAACATTTTTGTCAGTAAGTAGTTAGCATAAGGTATGTCTGGCTTTCTTCACAGAGCTTCACATTCTGTATATTCCTTTGCTATTCTTCACACACTACATTGAATGCTCACAAAAAATGCTTCATGTTTTTTAGAGCCAGGTTTTCGTGTCAGAATCTGCGTTGTTTACTTTGTTTTGATTGTATTTTGTTTTGTTAAATGTTTTTTCATGTTCACCGTGTCCCTTTTCTTGTCTTGCTCATTCGGGATTTGTTTCCACGTGTTCTCGTGGGCTCATCAGCTCTCTCCAGCCGCTCGTGTGTTGTCCAGGTCGACCTCATTTTCTCGTCAGTTTGCCTTTATTTAGTCTGCATTCGGGGAAGTTGGGGACTTTTTTGACTTCTGTCTAGGGAAAGTGCACTACAACACCTCTTCGGAGTGTGAGGTCAGCGTTGCGAAGTCAGAGGGAAAAAAAAGAAGTACGCCAAGTTCACCGACTGACTTGAATGTGACGTCACTCGACAATGGCGACTCCCATGGGAAGATGGACCATGAATGGCAAACCATTGCGATGATGGTCTTGGTTATTTGACATAACTTCACGGAAAATAAGGGAATCTGTAAGGACTGCGATTGGTGAAATGACTAAAATGCATTAAAGATGAGATGTACTTTTATTTTTCATCAGAAAAAGAAATGATGAAGAAGTTTTGCTGGAAGTCAAAATGTGTTGTGATGAACCAGAACAACAAACAAATGATTGGAATCAGCCTTTGTTGTTTACATTCGCCTCAAAGGCTTTGAGGTCGAAAATGGGACATTCCGACTTCTCACCTTCCTCAAATGCAACATTAGTTCCTTGGTTTCTGTCACGCTTCAGTTCACTGTTGCTGTCAAGTGTATGTTCATCCATTCACGTTATGTTTCCTTGTTTTGAGTTTATTTCTTGTGTTTCTGGCTACATTGAACTTTTTTATTTTGGACTTTGTCAATTTTGTATTGAGAATTTTCTCAATACATTGTTTGCCTTTTCATTTTTGAAAAAAAAAAAAAACATTTCTTTTTGGAGATTTGCCTCCTTGCATTTGTGTTCTCCATGTCTGGCCTTTGTGAGATTTAGTGCTTGATCAAAAGTGTATTACTTGACATTTGTGGGTGGATCAGAAACACAGGAAATGCGAGGTAATCAAGGCCCCATTGTAAGATGGCATTGCAATCACGAGGCTGGTGCATTCAGGTATGTTATCAACATAACAAAAAAATATATATATGAGTGTACATTATGACTTTGAGACGACAGAAAATAATCTGAGAAAATACTGAGGGGGTCGCTTTTGTGTCCATGCTATGATTGACTTGTGTGAAAATAATAGAAGCCCATTTGATTGTGTCTTATATATGTGTCTTATAAATATAGAGTCATACTTTCTATTATAGCAAGATGAAATAACCTCTTGATTCTGTTCCTGTTTGTAAAGTCAGTGGGGATTTTTTTTTTTTTAATGGATCATTATTTTTGTTTTGAGCTGAAGACTTCAGTTCATAGTTTTACTCTTCCATAGTTGTTTTGGTTATGTTTTATTTTGTAAATTGCACTACTTCTGAATGCAGACTAAGGGTGCACAGCGAGAATAACTAAAAGCAATATCCTTTGGGCTGTGCGTGCTCTGTACACACCTCCTCCATTATTTCTTGCTCTGTCTTCCATCTCTTCGTCGCTTTGTTGAACAGCTCATTACGAACAGGTGGAATATTGAAATCTGTTTTATGAATGATGCTGCTTGATGCCTTTGATTTGTTCTGAAAATAATGAAACTCTTATCATCCGTGCAAGCTATTTGGTTGTTGGAAATGGCTGAACCACAAACCGAACACATTACAAGCCACAATGTGTTTCGGAGGAGATAGACTACATGCGCAAATGTGTTCTTCGCAGACGGCTTCTTTGAACACCGATAGACACAACCTTCAGCATAGTTTCATGAAGTGAGTTCAACTGCGAGTTTCAGAGGAGCGTGGTAATTATCGTGTGGTTAACTGCATGCAACATCGTGATGACATGCAATGCAGAGGTAGAATGAAAAAAAAAAACGCAACAGCAAATGTGAACAATTTAAGAAACTAACTTTCATGAAGAATACACTACCAGTCAAAAATTTGGACACACGAGAAAAGTGTCCAAACTTTTGTACACTTTTGTCTTTGTATTTGACCGTGAATAAAATATGAAAGCCAAATTTAATCAATGAAATCATGAAGATGTTTTTTTACGATGTGTGCATGTGCTGTTCTGATCTTGTGTTCCCCAGCTTAGCATGTTGTTTGAAAGGACGACATAGCGACATGTGCTATGACACAGTGTCATAAAACTACACGTGTGCTGCTGTAGGTGAACGTTGTATTCTAAATAATGGTCTCGTAATGACACATTGGTTGTCAGATATAACATTTTAGTGATGGAGATTCACTTTGCGCCGCTGTCCTCATCCACGGGTGCCAGTCTGAAACTATCGCTGGAATAAATAAGACTAGCGGTGAACGGAATAGCCTAAGCTAGTAAGGTTGCTATGCTCTTTCAAAGCTATCTTATTTTCATCCTCTCTCACCTGTGCAGACACATGAAGATTGTCATCTAGTTGTCTGTACATTTCTCTGCTTTACAAAACATTATCGATCAAGAGTTAATAGAAATCCTATAAATATACACATAACTACAGAAATGACATTTTAATGGGCTATAGACATGTATGTCCTTTAGTAAAACGTCCACAAGAGGGCGACTGATCCCAGTATCGTCCTACGTTGAGAGAATCCATACCTTGAAATAAGGCATTGGTATTGGCCCGGAACCAAAACCTCGTATTGGTAAGCACTGATCCCACCAAAAACATGATGTGAAATGAATAAACAAAGATTGTTTGCCTGCCTTGCGATTGACTGGTGACCAGTTCAGAATATACCCCACCTCTTGTCCAAAGTCAACTGCTGCAGATGATATGGGACACAGAAAATAGATAGCTGCATAGTTGTCAATGTAGCATCACCAATGGTGTGTGTGTGTGTGTGTGTCACCATAGGTGTGGGTTCTCAATGTTCACTCCCATGGCGGGTTAATTGCAGAGGTCAAGTGTTGTTAAATACGTACATAGCAATAAAACAGGTTGTAATGTAGGGGGCATGTTGTCGAAACAATAGGAAACCAGTGTGAATGTTAGCAGATGAAAAGTGTGTTGCCGCCATTCGTCCATCGCACCAGCAGGTATTCGGGCCAGAATAACATGCATCCTGGCAGATTTGTTTTTAAGCAGAAAAAGAAGAAAGTGTATGTGTGAGCATTGGGTGATTGGTTCCTCATGGCGGATGGTGACAGAGAGAAGACAGAGAAACTTTAAAGCTTAGGATTTGTGACATGATGTCCAGCGCATTGGTCCTAATCTGCTCTAATGGAATCATGATTTCTTTCACTTAGAGATGAAAGTCACAGTGATGTAGGGCTCAGACATCATCCGAGGGTCGTGGCCATCTCATACGGCACAGAGAGAGAGAAAAAAAGGATCTGCCACGTATGAGAAGTCGCTTTGTTCTCTTACAGCCTTTCCAGAAGAAAAAAAAAGAAAAGCTGTCAAAAAGCTTCAAATATTTCTGATCCTTTTCATTTTGGTGAAATTAGAATAGATATCTGAACCTTGAATGGATTAAAATAAGTAAATGGCAGCTTATTTTCCTGTCACATTTGAAATAGTTCCCTCCCAAAAATTGAGAGGAAAATAAATGAGCAGTAATAACATGCCGAAGAAAATTATAAAACTCATTTGATCTTCACAAGAAAGAGATGCATGTGTCTCACAATTGGCATTTACAATGCTTGACCATGTAAATACTCCATATTCTTATGAAGTGGTGCCATGAGATCAAACAAAGTAAGATTTTATTTGCAGGTATCTCGTCTTGTTCTGCATGTGAAAGTCGGAGCATTCCCTCTTATTGGTCAGATGCCAATCATTGCCTCTGATTTTCCAAATGCTGTTAATTTGGGCACCTCACGCGAGCGCTTTAGTGCAATGGATGCGCATTTGCGCCAATGTGTCCTCTCGCGCTTAACACAGAGGATGAGAAAAAATATACCTGCCTGTGAGCATCGTCATAACGGCTGTCTGTATATCGGCTGTACTACTGAGCTGTTTGTGTGGAAATGTCCGTATTTTAATGCATTATACAATGGACAATGGATGAAGAAAAAATAAAAAGTCTTCCCTGAATCTTTATTATTTATAAAGAAAACTGGCCCTTTCATGCACCGATAATCACAACCTGTAACCTGATAAACTCTCCACTGTATTAACCACTGTCCCTGAAAGGGTTAAAAATAGGGGGGGGGGGGGGGGGCGCTGGGGAATCTTGAATTCAAGAATGAGTTTCTTCTGTTTTTTTGGACTTTGCTGAGGCTACCATGTCAATCGTTTGTGATTGCATGATCGGGGATGTCGAGGTGCATATGCAATTGCTTTCTACCTTAAGTGATGGAGGGATGCAACAAATTTTCATTCGTCAGCAATACACATTGCCAATGATGGTTAGGCATAGGAAGCACGCCATAGATCCATCTGCCCGTCCATGCCAAGACCATTCAAATACCGACAACAGTATGTAAATAGAGCTCATCTTTTTCCGAAAATGATGCGCATAACCCAAATTGTTTGTAATTTATTCGTATATTTAGTAAATGCTTCCCCGATGAGAGTCACACTACTCCTCCGTTGTGTGGAAAATGCACTTGGCAAAACCTTACTTTAGAGTTCGTGATGATACGCTGTACAATAAATCATACGCGTACAGTACATGAGTTGAGTTTCCATGGTCCTGTTGGAGATATCTCAGGCAGAAATACCTTGCAGGGCTCTTAAGAATTTGGTTCATCATAAGTACACTCCTAGAAAAAAAAATGAATGTAATCCAAAATGTGTTTTGAAGAAAGCTAACTACCCAGATATTGCAAAGGAAGTTGAGTCATTTTGTTGTGATAGCATACATATACAAAACTTGGGGCCTTTCATGGTACCTGGTGTCATTGAGGACCATTACACTGAAAGCATAACATTTTTATAATGGTTTTCTATTGGCGGCCTCGGATGAAAGAATTCCTGATACGCTGCATCCAAACTAATGTATTGTGTCCTTGCAAGGACGTGGAATTTGTTTTGTGAATTGGCATTTCCCCAAACATAAGCTTCCCTTCATTAGTTGTATGCATGCACACACACAAACACGGACACACATACACGCTGATTGCCATGTCAGTGAACAGTGAGAGGCCAGCAAATCACCCCGTGACACCAGTCAAAGCGAGAGGGACTCGTAACCTTGTAAAAGACAATCGGCGAGGCCACAAATTAAATGAAGTGGCTAGTAAAAACGACTTGGCATAGTCCCGGTTTCATAAGAAACAGACGTGCTCCAACTTTAACGTTATTTACCCTCCTGACGAAAGCACAATGCCAATTTGGCAACTATGTCCAGATTGAAAGGGAAATGACTCACTAATCTGTTTACTTATTTGGAATAATTGGCTCTGGTGCCAGTGAGGGAGATTTCCTTGACTGTTGAAAGTGTCTGCTAGTAGTTCAATCCCAGCCCCTTGGTATAATTACTCTGACAGAGCTGTGGCCACAGGGCCTGTGAGCGGGGCTGCTTTTTAAACTGTAAATTATGAAGGATTAGCATTTATGAATTTTAAATCAGGACTGTGGTAGGAGACACTAAAGCTGCTTAGTGATTGCAAACGGCAGCGTCTAAGCAGGCAGCTTCAGCACTCACTCTCCAAACTAGTGTATCTGTGTGCGTACGTGTGTGTGTGTGCATTTGCGCAGGTGTAGTTGTGTACGTGGGGCTGTTTATTCAAATGTGGCTCTACATCAACACGACATAAACACTCGGAACTCCCACTATTTGCTTAAAGGGAATAAGGATCTGACATCTTAACATCAACCTCATTCTCAAACGTGTGTGTGTGTGTGTGTGTGTGTTTGTCAACTCATGCTGTGTGTATCTCCCCTGTCACTCCTTCTCAGGCTGGGATTCTGCTTCCCAGTGGCGTGCCACACTATGCAGAATATCCAATGGGTGATTATGCTAATGTGGAACTTGATCCATGTTAAATTATGCATAATAGATTGATGTGGCACAAAGTCATCAATTAGACAGATATCAGCACTAAAAAAGTGTGACGCAGCATAATGCTCTGTCCTCACTTTGTTTTGTTTACACGGAAACAATGTTTCAAAACTCCAGAGTGTTTGGTTGCTTCGCTCCCTGCGCGCGCGTCTGTGTGCGTGCAAGCTGACCTTGCTTTGTTTCAGATTTACAGCCATCATTCTCTTCATCGAGGTGTGAGTCCATGACTGGAGAGTGGTGATATCCCGAGGTGGGCGAGGCTACACTGCACAGGGCTCATATCACACCTCTCGGAGCTGTCTGCACCAGCACCACTGGGCCATGACCTCCAGTCTGCAGTGTTAACTGGTTTAGCCAGGTGGCAATGGCAGGGGGGTGCAGAATTTGGTGGGTTGTACATTAAAATCACCTCCTGTGAAGACCTGGGAGAACACTTTCTCCTCAGTGGGCTATTACATGTTCATACTTGTCCAGAAAGTCAAATACATCCAACATAGTGACATATACTAATCAAACACTATCTTCACACACGTCTATGGTGTTTTACTGAACTGTCCTTGGCAGTTGAGTCCATCCATCCATTTTCTAATGGCTGTAGCCTATCCCAGCTGTATGCATGAGGCGGGGGACACCCTGAACCGATTGCCAGCCAATTGCAGGGCCCAAGAGACGAACAACCATCTGCAGTCACACTCACACCTATGGACAATTTAGAGTATTATCAATTAATGTGTGCATCAGTGTGCTGTATTTAGCCAAATATTCTCAACGGATTCTGGTAATCTGAATCCGAGAAAACTCAGTTCATCTCCGTTTGTTTTTAAACGTCATTGGGCAAAATTCACAACTTTTCTGAATATTCAATCACATTTATGAACAGGGCGCAACACCTGTAAATCTGCCTTGGGAGAATCCAAAACTAACTGCCACAGTCTACTGAAATGACTTCAGAGATAAGTGCTTTGTCACCGGTGATATGGCATGACTCCTTCTAGTGTCTGGCTCCAAGACAGCCCTTGTATGAGTGCTTCCGAACATTCATTGGGCCAAAGCACATCCATCCATTTTCCGATCCGCTTATCCTCACAAGGGCCGGGCGGCATGCTGGAGCCTATCGCAGCTGTCTTCGGGCAGTAGGCGGGGGACACCCTGAACTGGTTGCCACAAAGAGACGAACAACCATCCGCATTCACACCTAGGGACAATTTTGAGAGTTCAATCAGCCTGCCAGGCATGTTTTGGGAATGTGGGTGGGAACCAGAGTACCCGGAGAAAACCCACGCAGGCATGGGTAGAACATGCAAACTCCACACAGGAAGGCGGAAGCTGGAATCGAACCATGCACCTCTGCACTGTGAGGTTGACGTGCTAACCAGTAAACCACCGCTAATCAGTAAATAACATATTTACATCTCCCAAATGTGTGATTTTAGTGACAAGGTACATCAGACCCTCGTCAAAGCCACCTAGTCAGTTGTTGTCAAGCAAACAGGGTGACTGACTGACCGGTCAACGGATCTACACAACTTCACACTTAAGGTTGTTTGGTCGTTGTTAGTTTCAAAGAAATGTACATTCGTGTTTGATCATTTTCAGAAGACAACGGTTTGGTTGCACTGAGGAAATGATGACAAGATCGCACTTGAGCAAAATTTGGTGTCATCGTGTTTCAAGATGTTAAAATCCGAAAACAATAAGATGAAATGTGGAGCGCCGCAGCACCTGGGGCATGCCTGAGAGAGCTTTTTATGAAATCTCACGTGTCGGTTTAGTCCCGCGAAGGCTCCTCTACTGCACTCTGCGGCATAAGTGGATACATCTTATTGATTTTCTTTCAAGCCAGATTGCATTGATTGCCTCGGATATGGCAGACGAATCCAGCTGGTTGCGTGTCCACCGGGACAAAGTGGGGAGGTCGACACGGAGCAGCGAGTGAGCAAGCCGCTGCGGGGGGCCAGGCTTCATTACACCAACCAAGAGCCCAGTGGCCCACCACAACCCCCGCGCAACTCTCTCCATCCTCTACTTAGCTCCAAATTAAACAGAGAGCTTTTTAATTATTTATCAATACCATGCACTCATCGCGGATCAATCAGCGTGAATGATTTTCAAACATAATGAAGGACACCGCTTCAATGAACTTGTGAACATTGATCGTGATCTTTGCCTCCGCGCCCGAAATAAAGACGAGCCGTGGCGACACCGGCGGTGTTGGTAATTTCGGATTGGGGCGAGGATGAAGTGGAGCACCTCAGGAGCTCTCTCCTGCCTGAGCACACAAGTGTGCTTCAGTAAAGGCAAACAGTATCTGCGCTGAGAGGCCCTCTCGTCGGCCGCCATTAATCAAGTCCTTAAAGAGGACACCTCATCTTATCATCACCTCACACCGCAGTCACAGAAGAGGGAGAGAGGCTCCTCCCGGAGCACCGCGCGTCTCCTCGGAGGACACTTCTCGCAGCAAATTACACAGCTTCCCAGCCCTCTCAAGCTTTCGTAAAGTTTGATTCATTGTGTTTTTCGGGCCTCGGGATGAACCTGAGCAACCTTAACTTTCCCCCTCCGCCGCCGTATTTTCTGCACGGGTGCGTGGTGTCAAGCAGAGTGAGGAGATATTCCACGTACAGTTATTGGAGGCACACAATGCAAACTAATTTCATTCCGCTACATTCATGCGTTCCGAAGTCAATACGGCAGGCCAGTAAATAAGCCATAGGCTGTAGGCTTCAATATGAATTAACCCTTTGGGATGATTTTTTTTTTCCATGATACTAGAATAATGTCATCACCGTTCGCACACATTTCTGTCCATTGAGGTGCTTCCGGTAAATGTAAGTGATAATGAATTTGGAACAAGGCAGCGTAAAGCAAGAGAGCATAATGAGATTCTTATTTCAACCTTTTTAGGTGGATGTCGGGGGTGGAATTGGATTATAGAAGGCTTATTTGTATGTGATGTTGAGCACTGCAAAATAAATTCCCACCTATTCAAATTGAAATCAAAGCTAGATGTGCATCAGATAATCCTTTTTAAGGTAGTATGAACTGACAGTCCAAACAGCCAATTGCACAGTGAGTGTGTGTGTGTGTGTGGGGGGGGGGGGGGGTGCTCCTTGGAATAGAGACATAACAGTATAGTGCAGCCAAAGGCATCCAGAGACTTTGTTCTTTTTTTTTTTTTACAAATATTTACCTCTCAAGTTTTCTTGACTCTCCCCCTTTATCCTCCCCCATGGTTTAAATAGTTGCATTCATATTCATAGGGAATTTGAGTCAGTGTCTCTGAATCGTCTTGTCACAAAGAGTCTTAGCAAAAGCGCCTTCCCAATGGCTCAGTTTGTTGCTAGATCAGGAAACCAGATTTTGTTTTGAAACCCAGAGCCTTTTGAGACGTCAGGCTGAAGGAGCCGGTGACGGCTACGCTCACACGCCGCCGCGGCTCCAGCTGCTCATGAATCTTTTTGAAATAGCTTATTTGCGAGGGAATGTTGCAACGTAAGCCTGAATGAGGGACAAGGTTTAGTGTGAAGATGAGCGGTGGGGAGCTGCCACGGATGATATGATGGTGTCACTGGTGAGGTTGTGAGATGCTCTAATGTGAGAAGGGATGAAGAGGAGAAAGTGAAGGTGGTGTTGGTGCATTGCAACCTGGATGTGAAACCAAAATAGATGAGACATTTTCTCCCTGATGCGGGGGGCATTCATATGAGCAACTCGGCCTCAGGTGAGAAACAAGAGGGCCCATTTGATGTCCACTCTGGGGCCATGTGAGTGCAGAGGTGAGGTCTCAAATTTGGAACCCCGTCTTTCATTTCCACCCGCCATGTCCTACTGCAGGGCTTCATCCATTCTTATGTAACAACTGGGAGCAAGTATTCGGAACACGGAGACCTTTATGAGACCGTCCCCTTATGCTGCCGTGACAAACCTTTGTACATTATGCAGTGTGTTGAATTTTTTAGAGTCGCCCCCAACACTTTGTTTTCGTCCACCAAGAGCGGGCCCGTAAACTCAGACAGGAAGGAGGATGTTGTCCGAGAGTTTAAACATCAGAGGACTCACCTTATTAATTTTTCAGCTCCTGTTTGTTTATTAGTCCACACAGTTGTCAGAGACCGGTCAATACAGTTTATTTTGAAATCCCTTCTTCCGAAATGAGATTATCTGCATTTGTAACTGTTATTTTGGAAAAAGTAAACAAATGGATTATTAATTTAAATTGGTGTATCCACTTCACTACCATTTTAAAATGAGAATAATCACCAACTACAAAGGCACTCAGTCGAGCGTAAACCTCCACCAAGGTGGAAGCATTGCGGACTGCTTTGCTCCATTTCTGACAAAGAAAAGTTTGAAACACTTTTTTTGTGTAAGTGAAGAAAGAGAGTGTAGACTGTTGTAAAAAACAAAACAGCTATTCTTATTTGTATTCTGAAATAAAATATTGTGCTTTGTATCTCCTATCCACTAAATGACATTAAAATAAGATATTCTTAATGCCCTTTTTTTTAACATGAATGTATAAATATTCAATTAATAAATATTGATTCTTCACCGTCACCCATAGCATGAATAAGACATCCCTTGAAGCAACAATATCATATACTCATTTTGTTAATAAGGTACATGTAAATTATTCAATTTGTGTCTCTGTCATTGCCATGGCACCCGCATATCACTGGCTTTAACGCTACAATATTGGTGGACCTGCAGAAATGCTCTTCCTTTTATGTGGTGATGATAACAGTTATACAGTTATATGGAGTAATTTTTCAAATACAAAGGATCAGACAGTGTTGGTTCCAATTTATGATGTAATCATACCTGTCAACTCATACGGTTTAGCCATAGTTCATACAGATTTTGTGGTGAATCTTACGTATATGGCCGTATCGCACAAATCATACGGAGTCTGAAAATTTCCGGGGGGTTTTTCCTCTAACATGTAGTTCCGTTTGCTTTTGCCCAGAATGGTGCTAGTCTACTCGAATGCTTTCATCTCCGGTAACTTTCCAGTAAATCACGTGGTTCCTAGTTGAAAACAGCAGAGTATTCATTGCATACTTCGGTAGTGTACAAGCATATATAAAATGCTTTGGTATGTTTATAAGGATTTTTTGCTCGGTTCGAAGCACTTGAGACATTGATACTTCAACAAAAAAAGATCCAGCAACACAAGCAGACAGACAATATGACACTACTCACTGTCATATATTCTTTATCATCTATGAAAAAAAATGGCTATTAGTGCAGCTTACTGACAAGGTTAGTTGTGAAACTTCTTTAGGTCGAGTTTGAGTTTCTGTATTATACTGCACAAACTGTTTAATTTTTTGTACTGCTGTTTTGTTGTAGCCTACTACAGTAGTCACCAGTTTGACTGGTCAGCCAATGACAACAAAGTGAACGATATTGCTGTCAATGACAGCAAATAGGTTTTATATTCATCATGAGACGCCATGCCCATTAAGTTGAAATTTACTGTCCGGTTCTTTGCTTTGGGATGCATAACTAAGGAAAGGTCGGTATCTCGTCTGTTTACCACTAAAGATTTGTATTCAAGATGGTAATTTAAAAGTAAATTGTACTTGGAGAGCCTTTCAGTTATTCCTTACTCTAAAGTAGAATGTAGCATTTTGTTAAGGTTAAAGAAATAAATGAGATTTTGGCATAGACGAAACTTAGTTGCCAAAGGCCTGCATTCCAGAAGCAGTGAAGGGAGCGGAGGCCATATCCACATGAAGAGAAAATAGGGTGAGAAAGTGAGCGAAAATGTATTCACCTCATCAGAGACGAGGCAACAATTGGAATCCTCATGAGCCCTCTGCTCAAACTTTGTGCCATCTCCCAGTGTGAAGTAGCCGGCAACATCTGAGTGGTCCACACCAACAAAAGGGTGGGGGGGGGGGGAGTTATTTGGGTTATAACGAGTGACCTTTCCGCGAAGTAGCGAACATGCATTTTTATGCCGGGGCATAAATAGCTGAGCTACATAACAATTAAGGTAACCTTTCTGTTTAAATAAGAGGCCATTGCTCAGAGAAGTGAAACAACATGAATGATAAATTATTTCTGCAAAGCAGTCGAAAGAATAAGAAGGAAAAGGAAGGATGAAGTGGGGGAGGGAGCACAAGTGTCTTGTCTCAATTGTAAATCCTAGTTATAATGCCTCGTTAAAAAGATTTGGGAAGGCGAAACAGAAGCAGACTCAGTTTCTCTTTCTTAAAGGTAGACAGGTCTCAGTGGGATTCATTAATGTGTGTCCCGGCGGTAGTCTTCCTCTTACAGCACAATCGCCTGGGTTAGCACCAATCCTGGAATTACACCTAATTGGACAATTACTCAAACTCAGAAACCTCCTGCAATAAGCCAACAAGGCCGCTAATAAACACCTTGTCCTCTAATAAAAACAAGGAAGTCATTTGCGTAGCCCAAGAGGCCCAATTTTTTTTTTCTTCGCTACATTTATTTTCAAAAATAATTGCATGTGCTATGAATGAGAGTATAAAAAACGGAGCCAAGAAAGTAGTCTACCTCAGGCCCTGTGCTGAAGTCTGCACCTGGGGGACAGCTCATTTGTTCCAAAGATAAGCTCGCTGCACACCGCACTACTGTAATATGATTACTGCTGTGCTTTAATTAAATAATTACACTTTTGTCTCGCTTTTAAACCAACCCCTCCGCTGATTGGACCACTCCTCGAAATACATTGGCCAGAGATAAACATGGATGGAACAGTAATTAAACACAACAGTGGTAATAGAGTTCATTGTTATCCATTTTGGTTTCCTGTTTAGACCGACGGACGTTACAAGGGATCCAAAGGCTGGCATCTCAAGAAAATCCATTGAAAAGAAACAAATTAGAGATGACACATGTCTACATATCTGCATTTTAGTGCTTTGTGAAAGTAATTCCATCTCGACATCAAGCCCATTTGCCCTAAATGTGACTTTGCAACGATCTTCGGTGCTGTGTAAAGTTAGCAGCCATTTACACATCTTGCTACGGACACTCAAACAAATGAATAAATAATCACGGGTGACCTCGCACGAGTGGGGACAACGGTGTCACACCATCGCTAGCAAGGGATCACCAAAGTGGGAAAATGAGGGGGAAAAAAAGGAAACGGCGGATTCACAATCAGTGCACAGTGACAAATGGTGTGGAAAATACAACATGGGCAGCCGAGGGAAGAAAAGAGTAATACTCACAAATAATTAACTGGATAAATATTGGAGAGCAGGCTGACTAATTACTTCACACGTCTCACTGCGCTCACATTATAGTTGCTGTTGCAGTTAACCCTTTCCTATTCGGTGCAGCTCAGCAGGGAGCCAGCCTTGGTAATAACTTCATTTGAGTGTTTCTGTTCAGCCATGCGCTTGAAAAATGCATCTTATTTTCAGACGGGATTCAGTAGAATTGTACAAGCGTGCTGTGTTTCAAAAACAATCGGTCTTATTCAAGAGCCGTTTTTATTGCTTAATTAAATCCCGACCACACCATTTTGCTGAGACACATCGCATTTACCTATGCTATGTATGGATTCTTCGAGAACACTGCAATCTCTCTCTTGCGTCTTGGCCAGAATGCGGGACGCAGCGTTCTGATTGAGATGTACTTCTTTGACGCTCTTTTTAAATGAACCATTTTTAAAAATGTTAAAAAAATAATAAAAATAACAAATAACAAGTATGCTCCAAAACGTAATTCAAACGGACAATAAAAATGGCTAGTCAAAATGAAATAAAAACTAACTATAATTCAAAACTATTATCATTATTATAACCCTGGAACACTCCTAATCACAGTTGAAAGACATTGTGTTGTTACTCAGTGCGTTTACACCAAGTACTCCTTGAAAAGAAATACTTAGCTCTCCAAGATTCAACATTATGATATACAACATACAATCTAGTAACACAGTAGAACTGTTTGTCAAAAAACTGATATTCCTAAATTGAATATTGTAAGCCACCGTAACAGCAAGCACAGTTTGACCATTAACACTGTGCTTTAATAGAAAAGAAACGTAATCATGATATCAAAGTATTTCAAATAGTAAAAAAAAATAATTGTACATGAATACACGTTATGCAAATCAAACAATTCTTAAATATTAAATAGATACTCCATTCCTGATTTCTGATCAATGCTGTCAATCCCAACTGACATTGAGCAAGAGATGACATACCTATAGATGGTCAGTAACAGGTTACACAAAAATTGACAACCATTCACTCACATTCACCCCTATGGACCATTTAGTGTCTTCAATTAACCTACCGTATTTTCCGCACTAAAAGGTGCACCATAAAGCATTCCATTGTTTCAAAAGCTGAAATTGCACCTTATAATCCGGTGCACCTTATATACGAATCAATATTCTGATTTCTTGGACGTAATATTTTAAATGTACTGTAAACAGCTGCAGCGGTTGCAAAAGCTCTATATAAATAAAGCTGTTCCGAATTGTATTGTATTCCCTTTCGCGTAGTACCATCTAGTGAATGCATAACGCAACCATAGCCACTATTATTGCTTCTATTCTATGCGCCATATAATACGACACACCCTATACATGAAAATGGTTTCAAAATAGGCCAGTCATTGAAGGTGCGCCTTATAATCCGAATGTGCCTTATAGTGTGCAAAATACAATTATATGCATTTTGTTGAATTCAACTTATCGATACAGCTTGGCAGAAGCCTCCTGTAACAGAAGTCATACCCAGAAATAGAATTTTTGTTGTGAAAGCATGCATGCATTTCAGTGGCAGAGACTCTCCACACTTTCCTTTGTAAGCATGCAAACTAGTTTCAGAAGTCTGCAGACTGCAGTCAGTTCAGAGACGATTGGGCTCTGTTGCGTGCGGCAGGCCTTGGAGAACAGTATGTGAAGTTACACTCTAAGTACTGAATCTATGAAGTTGACCAATATGTTGTAAAATGCAATGCCGTAGCATGAGCGCAAGCGTGATGCCTTTATACTGGGCAACTGTATGGAATGCCATTTAAGCTATTCATTAATTAAAATTAAAAAAAAAATTAAAAAGAATTTTCAAACAAGCACAAGAATGAAAAAAAAGTACAGTCAGTGAATAGGGTCCATTGTTCCACAGCGTTTGTTTCACGCATCAGATGAGTTCCTCATGGACACATTAGAACAGCAAAGTGCATGGATGGGAACACACTCCACAACTGCAAACATTTGCGGGGTAAAATGTCACTTGTTTTAGAATGAGGAAGGCTGCTTGTTCCTTTCCGCTGGTACACATTGAGACGGCCGCTCCTTGGGAAAACTGGCAAATCTGCTCGCGCAAGGACGTTTCTCCAATAATCTGCAAGGCGGTGGTTAATGACAGCAGCTGTGAGGCAGGCATGCACCTCTTCCAAGCTGATTTAAGTTTAACGAGCCACTCCAGAGTGCTATTGATTCAAATCTATATTTGACAGGATACACTGTGAGCATATATTAAATGGATAAGAACACCTCTTAGACACTCGGAGAGTATTGCCATCTGGAGCAGAAGACATTAAGGAAAGATGGGGCGTCTTTTCTGAGAGTGTGACAGCTTCGTCTTTCAACCAAGAAACAGTCACATTAGGAAATTTGTTCCAGATGCTTTGCATTAACAGACTTACAGACGGGTGGCACGTGTCACCTGAGAATATTGGATAGTCCGCAGCTCTTTTTAATCAGGTAAAACCAGGAATGGGTCTAGATGACATTTAAAAGAATGAGATTGTCCTTTCGGTCCTGTACAAATGAGCTTTTGCCACAATTGTCATTATAAAAGCAGTGATGAGATTCTTGACAAACGGGTACGGTGCATAAATAGATGAAAAATTAATTACCAAAATTCTGAAGAAAAGTTGTTATCCAAGCAGCCTTGCTGCTCTTTTTTAAAAAACGGGACTTCATATGACTAAGATGTTAAAGACAGGGAAAAGGGGGGAAAAATCGTCGTGAAAAGCCTTCCAATACAGCTGAAATTTATTTGGGCTCATTGAGAGGCACGATGTTTGCAGGTGTGTGTTGACTCCCATTTTACACCACTTTGAATGTGATTGGTTAATTCCGAACAGAACTGCATCCGCAGTTTTGATGGTGTGCAGCTACATCATATCAGTTGTTGTATTTTACCTTACCCCGCTGCAAATATGTTGTTTTGTTTTTTTTTATTCAATTGAGTTGCGAAGGTTAGAGGTCAGATGAGCTAGGGAAAATGTTTTGAAATTAGAGAATTTTTCCTATCCTATCTAATATAATAGCAATTATGCAATTTTTTGGTGTGTTTGTTTAGATGGGTACAATGATTGAAATGAGATAATAATTGCTCAATGCAACAATCAATAAAAGGTGTTTGAGACAATCGGCCTTGCCATGTTGCTCTTTTCTGAAACGAGACTTTGTTGTTTCAAGAGACGATAAGGAAAGCCTGTGAGAGACAACACACATTCAAAGTGCACTTGTCACTAATGTAATACAGAAGCATGTGCAGTCAACAGTAGCTGACTCATAACAAGAGTAAACATGATAAAATAACAACCCACTGCATGACATGAGCTCCATGATCCTCATGGCTGAGCGAGGCAGCAGAGGGTTACCGCAAAGAGCAGATGGCGCATGGTAATTTTTGCTCCCGTACTCTCACTTTTATGATCTTTAAATATTTTTTATCCTCGTGGTAAGCTGTGTGAAATTAAATTGAACATGCCTCCTTGATTATATGCATTTTTTTAAAATTGAAGAGTAAGATGACAAATGTTTTGAAAATTTGCGATGAGTTGGAATCTGTTTTCTCCACCAAGCCAACTGACAGCTTCCTAATGCCGCCACATTAAAGTGGTTTTCTAGTGCGTGTGATGCAGCTTTAACTAGGTCCCCGGGGCATTGTTAGTTATCATTGCTTACTGCTGGAGTGAGCCCCGGTGAAAGCAATTTTAGCTTTCCCCCAATCAGTGGTGCAACATGAGAGATGGCCAACGAGAACAAACGGCTCGCTTCACCACTCTCCTCCGCCGATCTTATCCGAAATGCGGCTCTCGTTGCAAAAGGGGCGCAAATGCAACTCCCTCCCCTGCAAAAAAACGTGAGACGGTTGGCCCCAGGCCCTCCCAATTCATGCAGATATCCTTAAATTAGACTCATACTGATGCGCCAAAACATCCTCTGAGGGTATTAGACGTGAGCACTTATGCCGCAGAGTGTGTGGGAGGCTTTCTGGGAGCGCACAGATCAAAATACATGAGAATGTCATCATCAAGTCCCACCACTGCCAAGTTTCCCTTCTATGCCATCAATGCACTCAATCCCAGTGGCGTAGGCGATGTACTTATTATTCCGGGGGTGTAACAAAAACCGATTTGGATCCAAAAATTGTTTTTGATTTAAAAGATGGGAATCGAACCGAATGGAATCGTTCCACTTGAAAGTGCACCTTTTTGGAATTGTAGCTCACCATAATTTGCTGGATGATATCAAATAATCTATTAGAAAATTGAGAAGTGATGCACACCCTTAATACGTATATTGTATATGTGTGTGTGTGTGTGTGTGTGTGTGTGTGTGTGTGTGTGTGTGTGTGTGTGTGTGTGTGTGTGTGTGTGTGTACAGTGTATATATATATATATATATATATATATATATATATATAAACAAGTCTCTCATTGCATCATCTGGAACTCCACCTCACCACGATCGAATCATAATCCCACTGAATCAAATTGCTCCACTTCAAAACAACCCGTCCTTGAATCGTATCGCAGCCCATGTATCGAGATTCATATTGAATCCTCTTTTTTATTGGAACGATGCACACTCATAGAATATTCAAATAAAAAGTAATGATGACTTTTTTTTTTCAACCTGCTGTCATATGTACTCAGTGGTCATTTCATTAGGGACAAATACACTTTGTGATGAGAAAAAAAAGATATATGAAATATTCTACTGTTTAGGTCATATGCAAATATATGGTATGTAAATAAGGGCACAGCAGACAATATAGATGCAATGAGCAAAATATATAAGCTTGATGACAGGGTGGACATTTTTGGCTCATGTTAGCATTTATTTGGTATTTATCATTCCTCCAAGTTTGTTACTCCCTCATTTATATCTGGAAAAACCTGAGTTGGGGCAGTACAGTTGATGACCCTTGAACTAGATTTTCTAGTACAAGTGGACCCTTAAGTCTGGTTCACACAAGATTTCCAAAAATTGTCGGCAGACTTCCAAACCCTGAGAAAAAAAAAAAACGGGGAAAAAAATGACCCATGATAACAACGTGGCTGCTAACATTAGGCTTGTGTTTTTAAAAGATTTGGACACATTACCTCTGGAATAAAGTCATACGGATACTGAAGTGACGATGTCAAGAGCTGCCTGTGTACTTAGCAAACGGAGCACTTATTGTGTGGTGTTTGTTTTAGGCCACGTGTGACTGAGTGAATATGAGCCATGCCTCAGTCAAAACAACCAATTTCTCCGCTTCTCTGAACTGAATCCAAATGTGAAGGAATCAATTAATCTCAGTGAGGACAGTCCTTAATGTTTTTTATCCACCAGCAGGCAGAAAGCAGGTCTGATGTCCGATACTTGACACACACACACACACTTGGAGAAGCCACTCAGGGCTATGCCTATTTTCATATTATAGCCAAACTATAAATCGTGGGTGCTTAATTGCTAATCATTTCCTAAAGCCGTAACGTTTAGATGGGTGCACTGGTCTCAGTCAGGAGGCCCTACATTATGTAAATCAGTGTATGTTGTTATCATTTTGTGCGGCTGCAGCTGTCGACAAGCCACTTTAACCCATGCCAACGTGCTAATGGGAAGAACATCTCAGATGTCGAAGCTTGATTGGCCCTGTCGAGAGTCAGGTGCTGACACTTTTAATTACGGGCTAAAGAACGTGGCTAAAGGTTGTGTCTCCAGGGTCTTCATTTCTTCAAAAGGCTTACCTTGATTTTACACCATTTTTTAATCTAAAGGACTGCTAAAGAGACCTTCACATATAGGTAAATGAAATAACCAACATAAAAATAGCTTTGAATGTAATGCAGCGCATTTGTATACTACAATCCCAGTATGGAAAGACATAGATTGTGTTGAAATGTCTGTGAAAAGCATAAACCATAACAATTAAATTTGGTACAGTCATAGCAACCATCTAATCCATGGATGGGCTACCGTTACTTAAATGCTGGAAGGTTGCTGGTCGCAATTTTACAGCAGTGCCACTTTGGGTCGGACCACATTCGACCATGCACTTCCTAAGCATATACGGTAAATATAAAAAATATATATTTTAAGTACAAACTTCAAGCATATGTGCAGAATATGAGCTCCTACTAAGATCTCAATTCCCATTACACAAACATTTGAATGAGCTCTAAAATAAAACTGACGCGTTTCCTTTTCATAAATAAATAAACAAATAAATAAATCACTCAACGTATATTTCGTGACTGATTGACTTTGTACATGCTAATCATTTCTACTACTCCTACACCTGCTAACCACCACTCCCTTCGTCGCCATTCTTTCCAGCAGTCCTTGAACTAGTAGCACATGTCAGACAGTCCAAGTGAATGAAAAAAGGAGTGAGAAAGTGTCTTATTACCGCTACACTGCCTACAGGCATGTTAGCCATTAGGGATTATGCTGAGCCTTGCTCATACAAACTCCATTAACTCAATTTAAACAGCTGATCAATACAGGATATATTGTGTGTTCTCCCAAGTCAGAATCACAACATGACACTAAACAGGTGGTTCACCCTGCTCTTGCTTTCAACATGCGTTGCCTCAACACCAGTGACCTGCTCTGACAAAGTCTCTGCTGCATGGAAGTGTGTTCACTGTGCATCTTCACTGTGAAACAAAGTAACACAGCACCAATTATCTTGTGTCTGAAACTGGAACTTTTCAGATACTCGGGGTATGCAGATGACAAATTGACGAACACCAATTTGTTAAAACTTTATTTCTTTGTGTGTTTGAATAGTACGGTGTACGGACAGCAAACGTGTCCAAACGTGTCATAAGAATGCTGTCAATAGTCTGCACGAGGGCTGACAACTAATGATTATTTTAATAATCAATTAATTGCTCGGTTACTTTGTCGATTAATCGATGACGGATGGAAAATACAAGTTTTCATTTCCAACCCTTTTTTCAAAAGCAAATGTAATTCATTCATCTAGTCCATACAACCCAGCCGCTTTATTTACTTTTTACATAGTTGTCACGCCA
Source organism: Hippocampus zosterae (assembly GCF_025434085.1). Taxonomy (NCBI): domain Eukaryota; kingdom Metazoa; phylum Chordata; class Actinopteri; order Syngnathiformes; family Syngnathidae; genus Hippocampus; species Hippocampus zosterae. The sequence continues at coordinate 16,975,018 of NC_067454.1, read as the reverse complement.
ATGTAGTTACTGTTGCTGTCTTTATTTTATTTTCTAGAGCAGTGATACTTGACTTTTACAGTAGGCCAAGTTTACCAATGCACTCGCAGCTATACGGTATAAATCCAATTGTGCTGTCAATGGTTAAAGTCGTGCCGGGAACCAATCATGGGTACGTACAAAACCTCTGAGTCATTAGGCATTGTTTTTTTCTGAATACAGCACTCTAGAAAAAAAAAACTGTGACGGTGGTTTTGTGGGGGCTGGAGCACATTCGTGGCATTTCAATTCATGTCAATGCGGAAAGCTAATGTTATGAGTAAACTCAAATATGTAGCGTTTGTCAATATTTTTAGGATTTGTTGACATTCTAATTCGTGCGCGCTGCTACTTTCCGCTGGGCTGCCAAATTCCTCACTACAATGCTTGTCTTCAATCACACAGATGTGAGCAAACAATTTATTGTCTGCTCAGATCAGATCTTTAAATGTGAAACATGTGCCGGCGCACGCGCCAGCATCTCATATGCTGGCACATTTCAAGTTTAATTTGGTAGAACTGCTTAAAACAGCTGGTGGTTTCGGTATGCATATCCGTGTTTACTGCTGATTATACGCAGCCGAAAAATAATCATTCTTGGCACAGCGGGTCACGAGTGAGCTTGCGGAGGTGGATGATTAAGATGGAAACACATTGTGTTGGATGGAGGTAAGTGACCTGCCACTACGTTCAGATAAGACTCCAATTAATCCGGACTGAATTGCAGTAATGTAAAATACAGATAATTACTAAATCACCAGGCTGCATCGCTTTGATAGATTTTTGTTACTCAGTGTTATTGCTGCGAGGAATAAGAAATGAAATGGGTTATATCACAGCATTTTCAGATGGATTACAACTGCTTTTAAATAACCGCAAGAGCAATTTCATCCGCCCTGCAATTCGAGAAGCCACTGACAGGCACTGCGTGATTCAAATTGAACTTGTTCTCATCATTTTAATAAAGTGCTTCAGTCCTCACCCCCAGCGGGCACACACACGCACAAGCACACATTCATGCTTAGACTATACAAATAACCTACACTAGTGGAATACACGCTAGCCACATCACAATTATTAACCCAACAGAGTGTTGTGCTATTTTGGAAATGAGTTTAAATCTTCCTAATGAGCAATCTGAGATTTCATTTTTATTTTATTTTTTTGTGCGCCGTAAGACTGAGTAGTCAGTAATTTCAGTCAATGTACTGGCGCACTGTCTTGGTTTACGTTTTTGGTTCAGCATTTTAACAATTGTGCCCTTTGACTTGCGATAAATTTTCACATGGTACCCGAACGACGTTGTTATTAATATTGTTCATATTGGATGTTAGTATTTATTATCATCCATTTGATTTTATAATACAAACCAACAAGATGGTAGACATATTTTAAAATCCCACTACTCCCAGCACAATTAAATCAATGTGTTTTAGACACGGATGATTCGATAGACACCCCAGTAAGTTAACGGGAGCGCAGAGCCTTTCGACAAATGTCCCAGTGAAGAAGACATTGTCAAACAAATCATGCGGTTTGCTGTATTTGAAGCAAACAGAGCTTAAAACAGTAACCAGTGGACAAGTAATCAAAGGCATGTGATGAGAGATTTCATGGGTGGTTATCTCAAGGTCCTCGCTGCACACTTTTGTGTGAGATTGTGTGAGCAAGTGGCCGTGCCAAGCGCCCAGGGCTGCTGCAGAGACTGCTCTCCTTTAAAAAGCATCCTGGCACCAAGCCCCCGATCCAAGCCAAGGCCTGACTCCATAAGCATTCATTATTGCGTCAATTAAAACAAACATCTCAACCTCCCCCAGCTCCCATGCTTTTAGCACAATTTGTCAAGGCTCTATCCAGCCTGGAAGACAAGACATGCCCAAATTTAATGTTGTTTTGGTTTTTTTTTCATTTCACTATCTAGACTTTCTTTTCATCACAAGACTCCGACGGCTTTTGCATGAAAAGCTTTTAAATGAGTGTAGCGGGGTTGTGTGTGTGTGTGTGTGGGGGGGGGGGGGGGGGTACTGGCAGCATTACCAAAAAAGAGTGCAGAATAGCCTCATTGCTAATCTGTGCTCTTCTTTAGTGCAGTAGCTATTTGTGTTGACGCCTGACAAATGTACCTAAAATTGCTACACGGTGTCGCGTTCATGCATGACATAGGGAATACAATGTGTGAACCCACTTTGCTGATAGCAAGTCACATAACTTGTTCAACTAATTTGAAAGGGCCTAGAAAGTCTTTGTTCTAATCTGAAGGACATATCTACTCACTAATTTTATTCAGAGTAGGCTCCAGAATGCCATTATCTTATTGATGAAGCACACAAAAGGAATCAATATAGGCGGGCTGATGGTAAATATTCCACAAAACAGTGTGAAAGTGGCTGCCAGTTTACAGCAATCAAAGTCAAATGATTTATTGGTGGGGACACGTGGACAAAGATACACGTGGATCACTGCAGAGGCGTGTCAGCGCACATATAAAATGTGTCAGACAAAGTCCAGTGTTAAGATGCATTTCAAATCCAAAATGCAAATTATGAGTTTCCCTCAACAAACTTAATGGCCAGAAGATCAACCGGCACGTCTAGAAAGAAATCTTGTGGCTTTCGCCTTGCTCAGTGCTTCACCATCTTGCTGCCCGCAAGGCCCTGAGCATTTCCTGGCTTTGAAGATCATCAATTTACTAGACACCTGACCTGACTCCATGTGATTTTTATATATATATATATATATATATATATATATATATATATATATATATATATATATATATATATATATTAATCCCCCCCCGCCGCCTTCTTTCCAACACACGAGGATGCTAATAAGGATATGACAATGACAAAGCTCCAGAGGATCACAGAAGAATTCCTTACCGGAGTGCATGACGTAACGGCAAAAAAAATGATGCATTAAATTCCAGAGGGATTATAACAAAGTGGAAAACTTTGGATTTGAACTCCAGTACTGTATATCCATGCTTTTGTGACAACAGTCCTAGATGTTTTCTGACACGCCTTTTGCATAATATGTACTGTGAAATGTATTCACAAAGCATTCTTACCTGTTTTTGTATGGTATTGTATTGCATTGCTTTTTAATGTTATTTTGGTAAGAACAATTTATGGACTGTTGGAAATGAATTAATACAGTTTCATGGAACCTCTACTAGAATTAAGAATTAATGTTGGTCCGGTATTAATAATCCTGCCAACAATCTAAAGTCAAGACTTCAAGGCTCGATTATTTTATTGATCACAACTGTTAACAAACAGGCTCTAAACAGTCCCTATAACAGGAAGGAATCATATGTAGGTTGGGGATGTGTTTAGAAGAGGGAAGCTTTGAATGTCCCACCAAACATACACAGCAAGGTGTGCACAAAAAGATCCATTAACGTGCCACTTCCATTCTTTTAAAGACAGATAAACTCGAGAGGTGGATTTGTCATTCTAAATTTGCTTCAAGGAAGTTCATGACGCCCTGACGTCTGTGGTCATGAAGTCCTTTGAACGCCTTGTGCTGAACCACCTAAAGAACGTCACTGGACCCTGCTGGACCCTCTCCAGTTTGCCTCCCGGGCAAGCAGGTCTGTGGAAGAAGCAGTCAACATAGGTCTGTCTGCACTACATCCTCAAGCACCTCGACAGCACAGGGACCTACGCAAGGATTCTGTTTGTGGATTTCAGCTCTGCATTCAACACCATCATCCTGTAACTTCTCACCCCCAAACCCCTACGGTCTGCCAGTGGATCCTCAGCTTCCTGACGGGACGGACACAACAGGTGAGACTGGGAGCAACAACATCATCAACACGCACCACCAGCACTGGAGCCCCACAGGGATGTGTCCTCTCTCCGCTGCTCTTCTCCCTCTACACAAACGATTGCACCTCAACAAATACAGCTGTCAAACTCATAAAGTTCCCAGACGACACCCTGATCATCGGTCTCATCAAAGACGGCAACGAGTCTGCGTACCGCCAACAAGTGGAGCAGCTGGAGCTCTGGTGCAGCCGACACAACCTCGGGCTGAACACGCTCAAGAATGTAGAGATGATCGTGGACTTCAGGAAACATTCTTATCCACAGTTGCCCCTCACACTATCCAACTCCCCTGTGTCAACCGTCGAGACCTTCAAGTTCCTGGGAATCACAGTCTCCCAGGACATGAAGTGGGAAGTCAACACCATCTCCATCCTGAAAAGGGCCCGGCCGAGGATGTACTTCATGAGGCTGCTAAGGAAGCATGGCCTGCCACAGGAGGTGCTACAACAGTTCTACATGGCAGTCATCGCATCAATCCTGTGTTCTTCCATCACGGTTTGGTTTGGGGCCACCACAAAAAAGGACAAAATCCGACTTCAACGGACAGTTAGGACGGCGGAAACAAATCATTGGAACCGCCCTACCCACTCTTGAGGACTTGCACACTGCAAGAATCAAGACTAGGGCACGGAAAATCCTCCTGGATCCCCCGCACCCTGCCCACCACCTTTTCCAGCTACTCCCCTCAGGCAGGCCCTACAGATCCATGCGCACCAAATCCAGTAGACACTTAAACAGCTTCTTTCCTCTTGCCATTAACTCCCTAAACAGTCACTGACATAGTCACTCTTCTTGTACTACAAATACTGCTACTGGTCACTCTAAAATGGTTCAATGATTTTCTGCACAAACTGTACAAACTGCCATTCTACCACTGTTCACGTTTGCTTTGCTTGATACTTTGCACATTGCCTCACAGTTGTCACTGGGTGGCACCACCGCACTATGGTTCACTTACATTACGAAATGTCCTTGCATACCTATTTGTCATGTCCTTGTTTACGATAATACTAATGCAACGTGTTATACCGGAGACAAATTCCTTGTGTGTTCTACATACTTGGCCAATAAAGATGATTCTGATTCTGATGAATGACAAAAAGGAAGCCACGGTGTGAAACACACTGTTCAGGTAAAACAACAAAAAAAAGAATGAACAGAGAGAACTCCAGAAACAAAACATCAGGCAGCAGTGCCACCGTTATTGACCAAAACAACAACAGAGGGCCACTTGTCATATTCGTTTTCATATTTGTTGTACGGAACAAAGCATAATACGGCTGCCTTTCCACTTTCATTTTGAGTGCTTGAGTTGTCAACCGAGCTCGGACGTGATGGTTTCATCAGATCCTTTTTTTAACTCCACTTTCAACCGAAGTAGGCCAACAGACTTGACACTTTGAGTAGAGGAGCCCAGCATCACATAACCGAAATGCAGATGATTGGTAAAATGCTACACAAAAGCAAGTATCATCATTCTGTCACTTCCTTTGGTGTGTAGTAGCACGCCTTGGGCCATGTGGACTCTCCAACGGGGACTGTGGATGATTGAAAGGCACCAGGGCCGGTGACGAAACAGAAATAAAGAGTGAGTACAAGTCAACAGCTTTAGGTTGATGTCTTTAGAACTGAAACTCCCGCCACGAGAGTGACTCCAAAACATTCAAATGATTGAAGGGGGTTTTGGACAGTGAGTTGGAGTTGAGAAAACTACTTTTCACTTGTTTCAGTATTGTGAGGTTGACTTATTTTTCACTGAGGGATACTGTTTTCATTGAGTCACATCATCGCGTAATTGTTCCTTTAGATGTAAATGTAATTTGTACTGTGGCTAGATCTCAAAACAGCTTGCCCCATTTAAATGAATGGAAACAGATACCGTTTTTTGCTTATTATTATTATTATTATTATTATTATTGCTATGCGTCGTTTGAATAGTATGCTTCTCTTATAAGTTAGAATCATAAATATATATCCTCCAAAGTGCTCATTCTTTGTGATTATTTCGCGTGACAAACAAAAGGGGGAGCACTAACAGTAAAGGAGAGCCAGTAGTGTTTCTTCGAAATTAAGCTAATTGGATCATTTGCTGCTTGGATGCAGCAGAATGATGTTCTTCCTCTTCAAATTTACAAGTAAAGCAGCCAGTAATGCCAAGCAATTAGAAAGGCCTGCCACCACACAACAGGGACTGGAGTGATTGCTAATGTGGATTAGGCTGCATTATCCAGCCAGTGGAAGGAGACGGGGCAGCACTGAAACGTGCTGTTATACAAGCGCCAAGGACAATGTCCTAAATGCCACACTTGAGCAGTTATAAGGGATTTGTCTTTGAATAACGTTCGAATATGTCAGTCCTCCATTCTCAGAAGACCCAGCTGATGAAAAGTCAAGGTCAGGAAAGTCAATATCAAGTACATCGTCCTTCTTCTTGTTCTACAGTGGACCCTCAGAACTTTTAATACTTAAACAGAGATCCAGTACCTTGAAGGGGAAAAAACGAAGCCCCTCCTAACCTAGTTTGCTCTCCTTTAAAGTGTGGCTTCTCTTTGAATGTATTATCTTTCATAATACATCAGTGATAATTAGCCCATGAGGAAAATGCTATTTCGTGTATACCTAGCATTTAGTTAAGGTAAAATATTGATTGTGTTGAAGTGATAAATCATGTCTTGAAGCAGTTGAAGCAAAATGCAAGTGTGCTACTTTGATTCAACCAGCAATGCGCCCTTGATTCAGTCTTTATTTATTTGTGGTCTATGGCAGCAGTCCCAAACCACTGGGCCACGGACCCATACGGGCCCATATGCAAAGAGGAACGGAACAAAAGAAGAATTTATTGACCAGGTCAAATGTCTCGGGAATGTGATAGGATTCTTTCGAAAGTAGGAAAAGAGAGAGAGAGAGTGGTAAATTATTATATTGAGATTGACACATTTATTTAAGTTATGCAGCTCGCAGTATATCCCATATTACAGAAAATAGATATATTTTACATCCGTGTAAAACAGTAAAGTTCATGCCTCCATTTCGTGAGTTTGCACGGGTTAAGTTGGGGAAGCTGCGATTGGCTGGCAACCAGTTCAGGGTGTTCCCGCCGACTGCCCGAAGACGGCTGGGATAGGCTCCAGCACCCCCGTGACTCTTGCGAGGATAAGCGGATTAGAAAATGGATGGATAGAAGTTGGCGAAGTTAAGTCTGTGTTGTACCCGTTGTGTACCAAATTAGTATGTTCTACTCAACTCAGTGTCATCATAGCAAGTGCCCTGATTTACAGTTTGTCCTAAAGAGGGTTCATATTGTGTGATTCTGTCCACCTTTAAGTTGTCTTTTACCTAGTGCTGTCTCTATCCTGGTGGTTAACGTGCCCTATGCAGCTGCCGAATGTACCTAATGACGTAACTTCTCATCTGACTTAGTTCAGTATTTTTTTTCAAAAACGTAACAATTAAGTCACTTGAAGAAAATAATCAGTCATCAGATATTTTGTCAAGGTAAGTATGGCAACACTTTTTTTTATTGCTTTACGTGAAACCGAGAGTAGTGAACACTGATGGGGAGATGATCACTCTAATCCTAAAAGTAAAGGAGGACCTTTCTGAAAATCCCAAAATCAATGACGTCTCAATGAGAGTACTACACACGGATGACACCTTAATGTTAATATTTGTGTATTGTGTTTGTGCTATTCAGTGAGTTGCATGTGCATGACGGTGCTGCCGTTTTAATGCAAAGCGGATCTTCTGACAATATTCTATCTATCTATCTATCTATCTATCTATCTATCTATCTATCTATCTATCTATCTATCTATCTATCTATCTATCTATCTATCTATCTATCTATCTATCTATCTATCTATCTATCTATCTATCTATCTATCTATCTATCTATCTATCTATCTATCTATCTATCTATCTATCTATCTATCTATCGGATGTTGAATTATATCCTCACTAGGGCACACGTTTTTCCAAGTATCATGTTTGTGCTCAACACTGGTTCCTAAAATGAGTTCGGTACGGTCACAACCGTCTTTTTACCTTTAAAACAAAATACTGCAACCAAACAATAGTTTGTCACCTCCAGTCACTGTTAGTTGATGCGCTAGATATCCACACTGATTACTTACATACACGATTCTTGGCTGTTCCCCCACCCCCCGCCCAAAAAGAATTGGGTGAAAAGTGCTTTCAGTCTGTTTTCTACTTATATTGTCTGCCACTACTACTTGAGTAATTATGCATCTCATTTTAAAAGACTTTACATTGTGTGTTTGCTTCTCTAACCAAGGCAAGAGGAACTGAAGTTATAGTTCAATGTAAATATCTCAAATGTCTTCACACTTGCTTGAAATGGTAACAAGATTTTATTTTTCTCACTTGATGTGAGTCAAACATTTGACTGCAAATATGGGTTGGCTACACTTCTTGATTTACTTCATGAGAGTTGGCATAAAAGTAAATATGGTGAGCTGCGATACCCTTTGCTTTCAAGTCCTCTGTGCCAGGTTAGGAGAGTGTGATGTTGGGGGCCAACAACAGAGCAGAGCCGATGAATTTCCACACAAAGCACAGAGTGGAGCCTGAAGAGCTACATTCTCATTTTTGTGTAGTCGCAGCCTGCTGGTCCGTAGTTACATAGGCATTTGGGCCACTGGCTGGGAGAAGTGCAGTGTGAATGATAACAGCCAGGACAAATTACATGACGGAAGAGGAGGCCCCTCTCCCCCACTCAGCCATGGTGGCATCACAGGGGTGGAAAATGACAATTCCTTGAAAAGGTCATACATGATGCCTGCTCTGTGATATGAGCTTACAGTCAATCTGACAATCTTAATTCAAATCATGACATTCCGCACCAAAAAGTGGGATGTTTTCATCTCCCCGTGTCGGAACAGAAGTCTGACCTTTTCCGTGTATGAGTTTTAACAAATGCTAATCATCTCTTTATTAATAGGTCTCACAGATCAGACTTCCAGCAATGTGGGCATTTCACACACACTCATCAAGTGTCGCTCATATATATTCCAGTAATATTTCTGATCAATTAGCACATTTTCCATGTATAGTAATCATGCGGTAGCTTACTTGGTCATTGTGTTTTACAGCATATAATCAATTACGTACACAGTTTTTTTTTCTTTTTCTTTTTTCCTCCTTTTTTTGGGTGGGGTGGTGGGGTGTAAGAAACCTTTAAATCAACCTTGAAATCAATTTCATGCTTCAACCAACCACCAACCCATACCTGTCGTCCCACACACAAGATACCACAGGAAATAAAATGTCTTTCAACAACTCTGCAGCAAAATGAATGCCATTTATTTCGATGATTGAGTGATGCTCCTGCATGCTGGTAAAGGCGGCCAAAGGTTGGCCCATGCCGAATGCTGTGATTGTGCAAAAACGGAACTTGTCGATGACACTGATTGATGTGTAGCATTTTGGCATTTTCTTTCTAACACCTACAGTAGAACGCGTGATGAATCGGCGGACAGGATTACACATGGGCAAAAGTAATCAAATAGCTATCCATTACACGAACAGAAAATGAAAATATGGTTGTGCTCCACCCTTTGCATGACTCACCAGTTGTGTTCTAATACATCTCCCAAAACATTTGACAGGGGTGAAAACTGGGTTTACAATTTACATTGAAAAAAACAACCTAAAAAAACATCATCCGACAAAGCCTTTGTGGACCAGAAACAGAAAAGGGTCCTTGCCTAAACAAATCCAACAAAGTTGCGCAAAGTGCAAAAATACAGTATGTAGGCTATTGTGCTTCTGTTTACAATTGATCATTTTATATAATCGCACTCCGCCGTACAATTCCCATTTGATACAGGGCAACTTAAAGTCACTTCAAAATAAAGTGAGAAAAGGTCAGCAGTTTTTCATAGAATAACTGAAAATATATCATTATCATAATGGTGTATATTGATATAGAAATGTTTTTTTTTCCATATTCCCAACATTATTTACAGCCATGGCAGCCATTTTCTAATCTGCTTATCCTGTTCTGGGCCATGGGCAGCAGGGGCCTATCATTGTCATGGCTTTGCTCTGTTTTGTTTTTTGTTTTTTGTTTTGGCACCAGCTGCAATAGAGGGTGTGGCTCTTCAGCATAGCACCTGTGTCTTGTTCCCAATCAGCCTAGTCAAGTATTTAAGGACTGCCAAGACACCCACGTGGCTGTTTCTGCTCAAGTGATATTTTCTAGACCTCTTGTCCATGTTCATAGTTGCTCTTGTTTTGCTTGTATTTTGATTTTCAAGTCATTTTGGATTACTTTGAGGTTCGTCTGTTTGGATTCTTCCCATCTCGTTTTTGAGTAACTTCCATTGTCAAATTTCCTTTGCACTTTGCAAGCGCTCTGTTCATATCTGGTTTTCCTGGCTTGTTGTTGCCCGCGATTTCTGTTGATACTTTGTTGGTACTTCGTTTTTGAAAATAAATATTTTTGTAACGCAGTGAACGGAGTCTGCATTTTTGGGATTCACACTCCACCTGGTTCGTCTTAAACCTTGTCAATCATAGCTGACTTCTGGGGGGGGGGGGAAGTAGACTAAGCGCTGGGGCAGGTTGCCATTCAGTCACAAGGCACTTAAAGAGAGAGATACCATTTCCCTCACACAGTCACTGAATAGGAACCAAACAAAATCACCTGCACCAAAGACAGGAGAATGTCATACTACACCATAAGAGCTATTCTCACAAAGCTACAGAATAAAATTGTCACAGCGATCCTTCCCGTTTTCACTAAGTCCAGGACTTGGGTTTTCATCTTGCTGGAAAATGTAGCCCCTGCAATTCCAGTAAAACAGGACAGGATGGTCTGTTTGCTCCAAAGTCATCAACAACGCAGAATAAAGATGCAATTCCTCAAAGAGAGAGCTGCAATCCTGCATGTGATTTGCTTCGCCCTATGCGAGTTGCTTGGAAGCTATATTTTGGTCCCAAAGTCGAATCGAGCGTCGTTGGCATACAGTTGAAATATTCCATTGCCCTTTCTTGCAAGGTTGATGACAGCAAAATGTGTTTCGTACCTACCTTCTGCAAAAAAAGGGAAAAAGCATATTAACTTCACTTGACTTCCCACTTTCTATTTAATGTGCTTGGTGTCACAGTTTGATAGTAAGCGATCTCATTTCATCATTTCATCTGCGTCTCCGTCTGTCTCTCCATCATCTCTCACGGGCTTAAAGGTTAAGATGCTCATGTATCCAGATCTACAAGGAAAACTGTCAGCTTGAAAATATTCAACAAAACAGCCACATTCATTGGGCTCTGATCTGTGCTTTCTCTGCAAAAACCTTCCCGGGCTCTCGATGAAATCCAAACAGAGGCGGCGACACCGACAGGCCGCTATGTGGACCAGCGCAGATACGGCTGCTAAGCCTTCCTCACAGCTGGCTGCTCATATTAATAGGCAAGATACACATAGCGTATGTGTTTACTCATCACTCTGATTGGACCTGCCTGCCGCAAAGCCTTTATTTGAACTGGTCAAGATTATAGGCGCCTGTATGAGAAGCTTTATGAATTAAGGTAGTGTAGGGCACGTGCTGCCAGCGTAATGATGACATATCTCACATCGACCCAACTTTTCAAAGGCCTACCTTCTCCACTAGATCATACTGGTTTGTTTGTTTTTTTAAAATCCATTACGTATTCTACATTTAATGCACAGTAGTGAATCTGTTGTGAAATGGCCATTTTTACATAAAACTGTATAATAATCACGATACAGCGTGAGATGAATTTCCTGAGTTTGCCTGACTGACTTTTTGTTCCATTAATCTCTTTTGTTCAGCGGAACACAGTACCTTGATTGACAAATACAAACGTGTCATTCGAAACGATTGTGCTCCATAAATTCTGCCCAGGAACAAGTGGCAAGCAAACATGCGATGTCAGCATGAAAAACAAAAAGAAAAAAATCTGATCAATCAGTGCTCAAGTAGTTAGCGCGTCAACCTCACATTGCAGAAGTTGTGGGTTCGATCCATGCTACGGCCTTCCTGTGTGGAGTTTGCATGTTCTCGCCGGCTAAAAAATGTGTTCATTCATATTCTACAAATGCAATATTAATCAGGATACCATGTTTCAACTTGTGATGCTACTTGGATCATATTATTGGGAAGATTTTTTTTTTACCTGAATTCATCTACAACAACATAATGCAGTATCAGCAAGCTAATTACAAATACAACATAAGAAATGCAAATGTCATAGTGCGTTAAGTACGATGATAGTCATACAAGAGAACGTGAATGCAGTAACTTCATCTACCTTTCTATGCATATCTTTTTGTCTCGTCCTTGTTCCTTGTTGAGGCTACTCCTTTGAGAGGACAAAGAAAAAGCAAAACGGCTACAAATGTTTTGAATTAATGCTACAATGTTGGCTGAACAGAGGTTGAAAACACGTGGTTGTGCAATTGGTGTGTGTTCGGGGGGTTGTCCTACTTATTTTATTTCTAAAAATGTTATTCGTTTTGGGGGGTATGAGTTTTGAGCTACCACGGTTTGACATCGCATAGCTGACTTGCAGTAATTGGTTGGTGCCCTGGCATATACATTTTTATTCCATATAAAAAATGCCCCCATCCTCTGAATATATAAATCTATTTACAGCATAATGCACGACTCCCCATTGTCCTGTCATCCCGCCAGCCTCGGACAAAAAGGACTTTAATATAAGAAACGGCAGCGGTGCTGTGTCAGTAGCTGAGAGTTCAGCTTTGACAAGGAGCTGCTCTTCAGGATGTGACCCGATGCCACGCATATCTTCTGGTTCATTGTAGCGTCTCTCTTGCCGAGGTTAATGAGCTTGACTCGGAGTACCTTCGCACGGAGCTACCTTGCACCCTAATTCTCTCTCTGCGCGCAAGCGCTTCTACAGTTGCCATGGCTGAAAACAGACAATTCATTCATTCCATGCAGTCAGGGGAAAGTTATCAAGTAGCAGAGTGGCCAGTGTTCAGCAAAGGTCATAGTCTTGCCAATTAGCTGCGTCCACCAGGTTTGTCAGCATTCAAGGGATTAATTGTCCTCATTTTGCTTCACTCATGGTCTTTGGCAGACTAATCCACGGCCGCTCTCTCCCTCAAAATGGGACCTCGGAGAAACATTTGCAAGACGGCGCTTGCATTTTGTAACAATCCTATTACTTTCATGGTGATTTGAATTTGTGTCTTCATACATTTTTAATTGAACATGGTTGTCACATTAACAGCTGGATATGCAGCCAAACTTTTCTCTCATTCAACTCGGCCTTAAGTAAGAATCTCTTAAATTAAAAGGCCCATAGAAATCAATAAAACAGAGAGCACGTTACCTTCTCCTAATTCATTCTCACGTCATGCGCTGCTCGCTCTTGTGTCTAAAAGCACTTAATGTGCAATCAGGATCAGCCCACCTCAGATGTTGCCAAACATTAGAGAGAGCTTGCCTGAAGAAGCTTGAAAGATTGCTCTTAATGAGACTTTGACGATTTACGGAGCTCGGCCTCAAAGAGAGAGACCCATCATGCACATCAGCGGAATATATCAACACCGTGTTTTATGATTCTGTAAAAGCATTTCACGTCACCGTAGCATTAGGCAAGACGAAAGCGCTTTATTCAGTTGTTTGTTCAATGCCGTTATTTTCTATCAAGCGCATTCCATTTTCTTTCCAGTTAATCGCTGGTCACTGAAGAGCCACAAATACTGCATATGTTAAATTGTGCTTACAGTTTACAAAAACAAACAAACAAATAACAAAAATGAAGCCAAGCAGAGAGTTTAGAGATAGAAGGCATGATCGATAAGCAGTTGATCAACACTCTGATGTTTTAATTTATTGTACGTTCCCAAAAATACAACATTAGATAACATTTCATTTTTGGTCATACTCCATCATGAATAGGTCACGTTGACAATTCTGTTACCTTGGCATGCCACAGTGACATCAACCCAATTGTATGTTAATTTGAAAGAATTGAATGTTGGTACTAAATCAGCACACTGTGGTACATGAGGGTTCCTACTACGATCCGTGACTTGCTCAATTTTACGCTTTGTGTTAAGAAAATGAAAGTAGAGGCATTGTTTACGCAAATTTTCAGTCATTTATTGAGTGAGACATTCAAGCACACAGACACAAAATGATAAACTTTGAAACTTAGCTTGCAGCCGACGTGTGCACATTTTGAGCATGACGTCTCTGATCCACTGGTTAAAGGACACTTTGATTCTCTCATCTTTCATCTCAAACTGCGTCAAACAACAAAGCGGGTGACGGAATACTGGTTAGGACTGCACGACTTTCCGTGTTTTATGTTATGTGTTGTGTTTATTATTTTACTTTATGTTAACTGTTTTGTTAAGCGCTTTGTTACAGCTGCCGCTGTTGTGAAAGTGCTATATAAATCAGCATGTATTGTATTGTATTGTATGTAACACTTGCAAGAACCTGCATTAACTCCCAACTGCTCACACACCGGCCCAGTTGCGGCAACACGATTTCACCTCCCGGCAGGCATCGTTCGCCAGACACATCAATTATTGTTGTGACTTTCAGATTGTTGCAACACAGTAATTACACGTCATTAGCTCTTTACATTACATTTTCTTTAATTACGTCTCATTATGTGTTCACCAATTCTTGTGTTTTTACCTTGATAAAAACCATAATATCGCAGGTTGTAATGGAATTCAATATCAGTCAAGGTACCACGATGAATCCATCCGTGATTTCCCTTAGGTGCCATGAAATATTTCAAGCTTCGACATTTGCAAACCTCCCCCCCCCCCAAAAAAAATAAATTCTACGTTGTGCATCAATGCAAATTTTCACATGCGGAAAATCGTTCTCAAAATCTACGGGAGCAGAAGAGTGGCCCATCCAATGACATTTTAACCATATCAAAAACACATCTTAGCAAAAAAACAGAAGGGGTCATTTGGGAGACTCAGAAGTTAAGCTGTCTGACATGGACAGAAATGAACATTTGAGCCGTGCTCTCTTTGTGGTTCGTTCCCCCCAAAACAATTTTCGACCCTATTTTGTCCTGCTCGGAGATTGTTTTCTTCCTCTTGAAAGTGTTGTTGCTGTGTGAGTATGCATCCCTCCTCGCTGCATTTGGGCATTTGATCCTATGTGTGAATGTACGAGCCGCGCGGTGTATCTGCAGCGCCAACGAGCGAGCCTTTGGAGGACTGCATGAAAAGAACTCGTTAAAAGTAAGGCTCATACACGGAAGCGCTCAGCGTGCGTCTGGCCGAGATCATTTGTGAGTGGGCCCACAACATGCTTCTAATTGCCCCCGCATACGCTCGCGTGCAGACACCTGTCCGCAAACACAGAGGCACATACCGTTTCCCCCGTCAGACAGTGAGCGTCAAAACTGAAAAATGGATGAGATCTTTGTTCCTCAAATGGCTGTAGGTTTCTTAAGTGCTGTCAGAGTAGAGAAGGGGCCATCATGCATTATGGAAGACGGTGTCTTGGCATGGCTCCCTGCCTGCTCCGTAATACAAAAAAAAAAAAAAAAAAAATCTAATGGAGTTGATGTGTGTGTGTGTGTGGTCACTTTCGTGGCAAACTCATATTCTGGAATAATATCTCAAGTTGGAAGCTAATTAATCTCGGAGGTATGCTGCAAGTTTACAGCCTCGAAGTTCTGTCTCGGGGAGCTAATTCCTTCCATCTTGGGTGTTCAGGAGCATTAATGGGAGTTTACCAGCTTAGCGCTCAACATAGGATCTTAAAAGGGAGCTGTTTGTTCTCCACAGATTGGAGCGCTGTCCTCCTTGCAAAGCACTGGGAGAGATGGGCGAACAAGCCCTAATTGTACGCTTATGTGACTGCAGCACTAAAAATGGAACCCGCTGCACAATAGAAAGTCTTCTTTCTTAATGATATGTAAAGCAGGATGTGTGCTATCCACTTAAATCCACATTGGTTGCAGGCCTTTCCAATTACTCTTCTGCTAAACGTGCTTCCAGAATGTACTTGCTTCAGCGGCGGATATTCATCTGCGTAGCACATGCGTTCTGAGAAGACGCTTATCTTCAAAAGTATAGTGGCAACTGATTAGATGGCAAAGAGCTCTGACATCTCATTATCGATATCATACCGAAGGGGCTTATGTGGCCAAAATTGGGCCTTGGTGACAAATGAGCATTGTTATTTGTCGGCTTGCAACAATTGAAAGGAATAATAAAGTGATGTCATGCCGCTTTGGCTGAAACCTGTCATGATAAGACCAAGGTTAAGAGTGTCTGCATAAGAAATGAATGTTCCCTGTAGACTCAGCACAATGGGTTAATAGTCACTGCCCTGGGTTTTAAATTCTGAGAACTGGAAGGCAGATTTATTTATTTATTTATTTTTGTTCAAAGAGAGATTTAACATCGGAATGAAAGGAATTTGTTCGTGTGGCACATCTGTCCCTTTTCCCCTAATCAGTTTCAACTGAAGGTTTCACTCCTTATTCCCCACGCAGAAATTCAAATGAGTCAGCGGTGTGGACTGGATCCAGAGTTGACTACGTTAGTTAAGTGAATTTCTCCAAGTGCCATTTTGGGTGGGATGCGAGAAGCCAACTCCCCCGCGGTTTTTGTCAGTCACGCAGGGTCTGCAAGTGACAAATTATTAAGGTGGATTTGACATGAAATGTTGGACGTAGTCACCCTCTACCTTTTCTCCAGCCATTAGTCGTACAAGCGCGGTACTTGACAGGGTGCGCCATCAGCGAGCATCAGCTCAGGCAGTGCAGCTCTCCTTCCTCTCCTCCCTCATCCCGCGCAGATTCACCTTGGGCCCACAGCGGTCTTTTTCTCTTCTTTGTTCCGCGCATCTGCTCAGCGTCAAATGACAGCACTGATTAGCCTCACTCGGGCCCTTAATAAGACAACAGGAAAGGAGGACAGACAAACACAACGGATCAGTCGCGTGTAATCGGTTCATACATATACCCGATGCTGCCTTGACCGGAACAGTACTTGTCCAAATTGTGAGTTAAGGATATTGTCATTAGACCTAATGAGGTCTAGAACATCTTCCTTCGTGTTGAAGAGGAAAACCAGATCCTGTCGCCTGTGTCTTTGCCTCAGGTCCATTATGTATCAACCAAGAGTGATAATCCAACGTTTCTTCAATGACAAGTGAGCGAATACAACATGGAAAGTAACGTAGGACACGAGCATACTGTCGTACTCAGCACGGACTGAAACAATCTTCAACATGTCCGTCTGACTTGTTTTCTATATAAATCATGACCTTGAAGGCCATATACTCTTCCACCCCAGTGCGAAAGGTGGAGCGACATCTGATGGATCTGCCCCACTTATGGCCCCAATTTGAGTGGACTGGAATGACAAACAGGAATTAAAATTGTCACTCACTGTTCACTTTTTGTGGTCTCATTGCGGCGCTGATCATAGATACTTGGATTGCATTATTATTATTATTATTTTAATGACAGGTTATTCACACTTTGTTGGGATTTTGCTGTTATTATTTTTCCATGATCTGTGACTGCAGCGTAACAAGCATGTGCCAGGAGAAATAAAAGAAAATAATGTACAATGTGGCGATTGAAAAGTACAACTGTCTTCATGGGGGACTAAACCTTGCATTTTCTTTGCTGGCACGATACAAAACTTAGGCTAGTTTACACAGACCGGCATGAGAAAGTAAAAGAGGTGTGTGTCCGAATCTCGGGTGACTGTAGCATATTATTTTAATCATTTAATTCAATAAATATTGATTATGATTTGTCCTATTGCAGGGTAGATTTTTTTTTTTACTTGTTTGGAGGTGATGTATTGGAAGATAAAGGTAACTGTTAATCTCTTTCGTAAATCCTGGTAAATATCCTGAAATAGATGGAAAAAACCCTCTGTCTTTTCTGTCATTCGTGCATAGTTGTACAGGTATAGCTTTTTTTTCTCGTATATCATTTTGCGATGTGATTAGGAGTGTCCGAAACTCACTCCTTGCCACTGACGGGAACCTGAATCCAAAATACACTGGAGAACTCATAGAACACCGAGCTGTTAAGTAAATTGGACATTTTGGGGATTTTATTGAAGCTAGCTCGCCTACTGCATGCTACTGTAGAACGCTAGAAATGTGCCAAGTTTGGTACATTTTCAGCAATAATCTTCAAACATGAATCATGTATTTTGAAAAAAAAATCTGTGAAATTACAGGGACTTCAAGGGTACGTAGTGAACAGCCATTGTACCGCTAAGCCTCCAATTATGTACTTGTTTTCGTAGAATATATACAACTAAGTTTTAACCTGAAATACTCGTGACTTGTAGGTAGTTTTAGTTTATCAGTCCTGTAAGAACCAAGATATGTTTTTTTATTTGTTTGTTTGTTTGTTTTTCTCGTAAATAAGAGCACAATTGTGTTTCGCTGTCAAATTCAGGGCAAAGTCTGTACAATGCCACTACAGCTATTCAGAGGTGGATTCCTAACAGGCTTGCAAATCGTGTCTCTCTCACTCTCGTATTCTGTTCATTTCTGAAAGTTTGTTGACAAGCATTTTAATCCGTCACAAAAAAATCGAACAGAAGTTCCACAAAAAGAAGCAATTTCGAGTTTCCTTGAATGATTGCAACCTGGCTAATTGTTTGACACATTTCCCACAAATGAAACGACTACCTCATTTCATTTCAAATGAAACACTGTTTTCCAAACATAGAGCACAGTGCAGGAGAAATAAACATGGATGTGGTTGTTCTTGGTGCTTGGGTTAAGACACGCCTGAGTGCGAGTGGGTGGGCAGCCGCCGCTCTCTCAGGGCCGTGTTCCTGCCGGGTGAACTTCACCGTCTCTTCCCCCTCTGCATCCTGGCGGATGCTCCTCACTCTGATGTGCGCGTGTCCCGGCCCACCTGTTCGGGCCTCATTACTGTCAAGTTTGTGTTAATAAATATCCAGGTGCAGGTCGCTCCTCTGTGCCTATACTTCATCACCAAGGAGCACGAGTCTACAAGGCACCCCCTCCTCTCTCGCAGCAATGCTGACAGGAACCATGATTACACTGTAAGTACTGTAGTTATTCACCTTCTGCCCAAACTGCGGCACCGTACTCCATCTTACATCCCACCGTGCGGACGCGCACACATAGAGTGTGTGTACCTCCATGCGGTGACGCGCACTGACAAACAAACTGATATTTGTGCTTTCTTCCCCATTATTTTTACCTTCGGTTCATTCCCAGGCAACACGAGCGCATCCTTTTAATTTGCGCTGTAAGAAATATCCTGACAGCAATGTGGACAATTCATGTCATCTGGGGAAACTTGCAGAAATCAACAGCAAAAAGCTCAAAATGCTGCCAAGTTCTTCTTTTTGTCCTGCACATCTTTCATTTGGTGGTTCGGGTTGGATGGATAGTTTAATCAATGTAAAAAAAAAGAAATCCGCTGAGCAATGTTATTTGGACAGTGGTCTCTGAAGAGAGAAAACAGAAAAGTCACAAAAAGTTGAAGAGAAAAGAGAAATTGATTTGACTTTCGATGCTATCAAAGTATATTCAAGTCAAGTCAAGTCAACAGTATTTATAGAGCACTTTCAAACAGCCATCGCTGCATACAAAGTGCTGTACATGGAGCGATTTAACATATACAATAAACAGTAAGACGAATCAGTAATAAGTAATAAGTAATAAGGCGGTAGAAAGCACCAAGCAGTAAAACCAATAGCAAATCTAAGTCATGCTGAGTCAAACGCCAAAGAATACAAGTGAGTTTTGAGGAGGGCTTTAAAGATGGGCAGCGAGGAGGCTTGCCGAATGTTCAGTGGGAGGTCATTCCAGAGAGATGGACCAGCAACAGAAAAGGCTCGATCCCCTCTGAGCCTCAGTTTAGTTCTTGGTACGTCTAGCAAAGACTGGTCCACAGACCTGAGGCGCCGGGCAGGGGTGTAGGGGCGTATGAGCTCAGAGAGGTAAGGTGGCGCGAGATTATTCAGAGATTTGAAAACCAAGAGGAGGATCTTAAAAATAATTCTAAAATGAATGGGGAGCCAGTGAAGGGATGCCAAAGTAGGAGTTATATGCTCCCTCTTACGAGTACCAGTCAAGAGGCGAGCAGCGGCATTCTGTACCAGCTGAAGGCGCTTGATGGAGGACTGGCTGACTCCAAAGTACAGGGCGTTGCAGTAATCGAGCCGGGATGTGACAAAGGCATGAATTACTGTCTCAAAGTGTTCATGTGAGAGGAAAGGTTTTATTTTGGCCAGCTGTCTAAGGTGAAAGAAGCTGGATTTAACAACGGCACCAATTTGCCGATCGAGTTTGAAATCACTGTCCAGTTTAAGTCCCAAGTTTGAGACCGTTGATTTCAGATAAGGAGATAGGGGGCCCAAGTCTACAGGATGGAATGTACAAGGTCCACTGGGGCCAAACAATATCACCTCTGTCTTCTTTTCGTTGAACTTCAAGAAATTTTGTGCCATCCAGGTTTTGATTTCTTCCAGACAGGATAGGAGTGGCCTTAATGAGAAGGTGTCTTTCTTGCTCAGTGGGACATAGATCTGGCAGTCATCTGCATAGCAGTGGAAAGGAATACCATGTTTCCTTAAGATGGAACCCAATGGGAGCAGATACAGCGAGAACAGCAGAGGCCCCAGAATTGAGCCCTGTGGAACACCACATGACAGGGGAGCAGTGCGTGATTCAGAGCAGCCAAGGCTGACACAAAAGGTCCTGTCAGCTAGATAGGACCTAAACCAATCAAGAGCACTCCCGCCAATGCCCACCAAGTGCTGCAAACGAGTCAGCAGAATACTGTGATCCACTGTATCAAATATTCTTATTTATACGTATTCTTAGCAGACAACAGGCATCATGATAATATGACAACATTGCACTGGAACCTCCCAAAAGAAAATATTTGGAATGCATTCTCATTTAACACGATGATGATTGTTTCATTTGAAAAGTAATTTGATTGCTGATGCTATCCTTGATATTTGTGATTCCACTAGAGTAATGTCCACGAGGTGCCCCAAAAAAACAAACCCACGAAACAACACTATAAATCCCTGGAAACTGTAAGGCCGGTGAAACACATCTTGATTGTGACTAATTATTGTTTTGGCTACTGTCTAATCTCACCAGAAAATCAAAAATAGTTTCCTATTATTGGCAAAAAAGTTCCAGGGCTGGTGCCAAAAAGCATATTTCAATTCTAAATGACAAACCGTAAATTTCCCCCTTGGAAGTAATCATACTGGAGCCGACCGCACATTTCCAGCGTTCTGTGCCACGCACCCCTGGAAGTTTTCTTCTGACGTACTACAAAGCTCTATCGTCACTGCCATCTTGACGCCGTCCAAGATTTAAAAACAAGGCGATCCTCTTGAGCTTGTCCAAGAGGCAAAGTCCGAGTGTTGTCAAGTGAGTAGGGAAGTTGCTCCGACGCAGCGATATTCATCTCGGCCCGGAATTGACAGATGCTCAAGGAGTGGAGAACAACCAGGAGTTGTCCTGCCACAACTCTTGCCTCCTCCCTCTTTGTAGTTCATCATCTGAATCTGACCTTTGGGTTTGAATTTGGTCTTTGGAACTGTTCTGACGCACCTCGCCTGACAATGAATGATTGCTAAAAGTGAACCTGATATGACATGTTCTTAACACAAGCAGAGACAAACAAAAATGTCCAGTGGATTTGTTTAAATGCAGTTATGTTTTGTTTTTTTTGGAATCCATGCGCCTATGTGTATCTGCATTACGGATCAACGCGAATGAGTCAGAAGGGCCGGTGTGAGGGTCCTCATCTCAACAAGGATGGTGGCGCAGGGATGACGGGGAGGACACACGCGCTTGACTGCGAAGAAGCAATCAGGCGCTAAGGGCTTTAATGCACCGCCTTGGGTCTGAGCCACAGCTATTGGGCTCGAATAGCCATGTCATTATGAGAGGAGGGCGTCTGGAGGTCTTCAGTGGCCAGGGATTAGTGGAGAAAGGAGAAGCATGTTGACGCCGAACAAAGAAGAGCGTGGAGAGTTACTTTGCATCTACCACTTCTGAAACGGGCCTTACTCACCTCCTTGACTGACTGGCATTATCACTCACCTATTGACTCACTGATTTAATGCCACAAAAGTGTCAAAGAGCCAAGCCGATCCAATACTTGCAGTCGCTCCTCCATGATTGTTTTGAAGACATACAGCTTATTTTTGTATCATGGAGTTTGACAAATGGGATAATGACAGTTACTCCGTGAAGAGCATTTTTGTCTCTACTTTTTTACATCGTGTAAATGCAGTTTATGGGTCGAGTCTTGAGATGCCGTGCACTGTCAATC
Source organism: Hippocampus zosterae (assembly GCF_025434085.1). NCBI lineage: Eukaryota > Metazoa > Chordata > Actinopteri > Syngnathiformes > Syngnathidae > Hippocampus > Hippocampus zosterae. The sequence continues at coordinate 16,952,849 of NC_067454.1, read as the reverse complement.
AATCTGAGGTTGCTTGAATCTAAATTATTCAAGTGTTTTTGTACTGTTTTACTCTTCCGGCATTGTAGAAAGAGTTTGGTTGTACAGGAGCATGGTTGGGTTAATTTATTGTAAAAGAACTTAAAACCCCATGTGTCTAAAAATTTTTATATACTGTATAAAAAAGGGTGAAAAAACAACCATATCCCCATCCTCTGTCCTTTATTATGGATGTAACATTAACCCTAACCTTATCTATGACCTCTCACCCTCCCCTTAGCCCCAACCATGCCCACAATTTAACCCTAAATTTCTTTCAAATTTAACAGAGCCTGTCCTGTTAAGTCTTCTTACGTCTGAGTGAGACACTCATTGTGCAGTGTTAATGTGAATGAGGGAGTCACCATTAAAGGCCTGCCATGACAGATACAGGGTGAAGAGATGTCATTAGCATTATGGAGATTTATTGATGAGAGCCAGGTACAAGGCCGATTTGACCGACTGTGGCTGTGCCGTTTGACACCGCAAAGCTTTGATTAGCGCCTCCATGAAAATGTATGCCCCATACTCAAAGAAAAGTGGGGGAGTAACTGCATGTCAGGGAATTCACAAACAAGGCTATACTTGGAGCACAGGGAACTGTATATTTTGAAGTGTAATATCCCCTGCCGTTTCATTTCATTCCATTGCAATGGTGATCCTTGCTGTTACCCAACCGCACCCTTGAAAAGTACCCCAAACACTGAGGAGTTACCCTGCAATCCCAAATACAAATAAGTGAAAGAACCTGCGCTCCATCCACCTAACAAAGACTCTCCGACAGCTGCTGTGAATACCAAAAATCGCCCCACCCCCCGCCAAAAAAAAAACAACAACAACAACAATGAGGTATATAAATTAATCAGTGCAGGTAAATAAATAAATAATGCGCACGAGGAGCTAATTAAATGTGTTTATTCCCGTTATCATATGCTGCCCTCATTTCCACCACTTGAAGCCATAAATCATTAAGCGGCTGCTAAATTGGTCTCTGGGGCCGTCCCGGTGGCAGGGGGCGGTCAAATCCTGTCTGGCAGAAGGCAGGTGTGCGGCGGACGGACGGATGGCCTGTGCTCCCGTGGTCCTTGGACAGCGGCGTCTGACAGAGGGGAAGAAGGCGTCATGCTGGGAGGTGAGTGGCCGGAGGAGAGCCGGTAGCAGAGCGGCTGACAGCGCCGCCCGTCACAGGGCCAGACCCGCTTTGATTAATGAGGGCATTTGAAAGACAATTAGCGGGAGCAGATTTGCCTTCAACTACCTTATCAATCAGAACCTGTTTAATTCAACGCGTGGCGCCCTCTGCACCAAAATGAGAGTGTGAGCACGACATGGCATGGAAGGAACAGCCTGCTTGTCCACAGGAGGTACTGGATGGTTGTGCATCGAGTGTGTTGTTATTTTGATTTTTTTTTCCTATTCTGTACTTTGTGGTTGAACTCGGAGCAAAAACATCTCATAAATTGCATGTAAGAGTAAGACATCCTTGAGGCCTATGTGCCGGCTGTTTCCATGTATTCATTGATCGGTCCGTTTTTGTCTTTGCCTTTACCTGTCCTCATAAAACAACAACTTATGTAATAAATAAAATATTGACCTGTTTGTTACCTTGACAGTCTCCCAAAAGAATCCGACAACTGGTCGACCCAGTTCCTCACTGCACAACTCTTGATAATCAACTGAACGTATATTTCTCTCGTACTTGATCTTGTTCAAGCCAGCAACCTTCATGGCCATTGCACTTGGTAATCATTTGAAGTCAAATTGTTTGAACCACAAGAGAAACAAAGGTTGAAAGTTTTCATGAAGCTGTAAACACGCAAGTGAGGAAGAGTCTCTATTGATCCTGCTTCCTGTAAATAAAATGGAGGCAATGGACAAAAAGCAACAAACAACTCTAGCAGAGTGAGTATGGGGAAACCAAAAAAAAAATCAATAGTTTCCTTTCACTGGTCGGTCTTTTCTTGTCAGATAATTCTCTCTGGGTTTTTCTGCAGCAAGTAAGGAAAAGAGAGCAAACGGTCAACAAGCTCTTGATTTACACAATATTTCTGTTGGATGTTTCTGTAGGCAGCGTATTTCACCAGCACAGCCACCTGAGAATAGAAATCTAAGTAAAAGTGTTTTTCTGTCGCAATAACGCGAGATAAATGCTGACAATCTGTCTTTTTTTTTTTAGACAATATGTCTAATTCTCTGTTAACTGCAGCCTTGAAAAATGAACTGTCAAAAGTATCGAGTATGTATGTGAAAAAAAATTGGTAACTATAGTACACGGGTGTGGTCGCCATGGAGAATATTGGCCAGTCCACTTCCGGGCTGGTCGACCCCCCTCTCCCTCCTCCTCCGAGTCATCGAATAGGAATCGGCGCATGTCATTCGCTGTCCGTCTACTTGTAAATCTGGTAGAAGAACTACATGTACATTTAATTAGTAAGAATGTGATTCTAAAATTTATTTTATAAGGTATAACCGACAGATACGTCTGGATTCATCTGCATCTTGTTGTCAGGACCATGAACATTGAAGTGAAAGCAAACACATAGGACGAAAATCTGAAATTTTCAAACACCACAAGGGTGTCTTTCGAATGTGGATATAAATTGTACCAGTATGCGTTGTGTCTGCAGTATGAATGCTCATGCACACAAATCCAATATATACGTAATCAAAAGCCTAGTAGGCAATCCGTGTGGGCGCGATAAAGGGCTCGTAAGACGACTGACATGATGACATCATCCATGAATTTGCAAAGTTGTTTTGAGCAATAGTTGGTGCCTTTCATTTGACTTAAATTTAATATGAAGCAGAAAGTGTAGTAGTAATCCAGTTCATTTATGACACGCGGCAATGATGTGACATCATCTTTAGTAGATGTCTCAATTAAATGAGACCAAGGGGCAGTGCCTCGTATTCCCAAAATATTTCTACCTCCTCCCATCTCAATGTTCTGGTTACTGTATTTTCACGACTATAAGGCGCCGTTAAAAGTCTTAAATTTTCTCCAAAATGGACAGGTCGTCTTATGATGCAAAGCGTCTTGTGTATGCGCTGAGTTCCAAGATCTGACTGACAGCCGACACGCTGTTTGTATAGAGAAAAGGCGGAAGTGACTGTGGACAGGCATGCTGCAAAAAAGTCGGCCAATCAGTGAAGGGTGGGTGTGTATATATACATACATGGAAAGGGAGAGAGAGTAGGCAGACGTGTGAGAGGACAGGCATGCAGGGGAACAGTCCGCCAATGGGTGAAGGGTGGGCGTGTAAGTGGACGCTAAAGGGACGCCGCATGCAGGTACCAACACCTGTATAGAGTGTGGCAATGTGCATTGTTGCAAAACAACTTCGGTTTTGGTTTCTAAGAACCCCCGAAAATAAATTCGACAAAGAGACACGCCTACGAAGCTCAGTTCAAACTTCAAGCCATCGGTTATGTTTTTGGCATGCGTGCCCATCTCACAGCAGCGGTGAAAAACCAAGTCAAGCAAATGAACTCTGAGCTTGCCGTTATTCCCGGAGGCTTGACTAAAGAACTCCAACCGCTGGACATCGGCATCAACCGGGCGTTCAAAGTAAAGTTGCGAACGGCATGAACAATGGATGATCGATGGCAAATGCAACTTTACAAAGAGTGAAAGGCAGCGCTGGGCGAGTTACGCCACAATTTGCGAATGGATTGTGGCTGCTTGGACGAACGTGTCTGCTCGCACTGTTGTTAGAGTTTTTGGCAAAGCCGGCACTTTCTGTGGAGCCACATGACATTGAGAGTCACTCTGACAACGAGAGGGAACACGGCGTTTTTGATGGATTACCGGTACTTGCACAATTGTTCGATTCTGATACACAGGATGAGGACTTTGATGGATTTCTGGGTGATGATTGATCGAAAAATGTGAGTACATTGTACGATGGCTAAATAAAATACAACCAAACTCAGTTTTGCTTCCGTTGCCTTATTAAAAACGTGTTTTTAGCTTGTATCTGTATGTCTTGCCATGCTACCGTATGCTTCAAGCTAACGTGTTTTTAGCGTGCGCTCATGCATGCCGTATGTTTAAGCTGGCGTATGTTTTACCACTTTAAAACTGCACCCAATGATAGTGCGTTTTGTCTATGTGTAAAATACAGAAATAACACCCATTAATGAGACTGCGCCCAACCATACGGTGCGGCGAATGGTCGTGAAAATATGGTATTTGATAAAATGACCTCCTACTTCTGTAATATATATACATATATATATATATATATATATGTGCCATGTGACGTTTTTTTGTGTGCACCTCACTCGATGTTGTGCTTTGCGTGCATGCATGTCTGATCATGGTCACGTTGCGTTCACTTTAGATGTTGCATTTGTTTTTGTAATGTGAACGCTACATAAAAAGATTGGATTGAACCGAAAAAAAATAAATCCAAATTGGGCATCATGCCCTGCAATGTGAGCGTAGCAATACAACGACAAGGAAAATGGTAATATCTAGTAATATAAACTCAGAAAGATGTTGTTGTTTAATTATGAGTGTGATGGAAATTGCTCTGAATATGTATGAACTTTATGTAATGAATCCCTGATGGCACAGTCCACTGAGACAATATAAATAAATATACAGCAGCATCATGAGCAACTGTTGGTTCATTGTTTTGCCCAAGGACAGGAACTACAAAAACTGTCGCCTTCAGACTTTTAACTGCAGATTCAAAATAAATTAAGCAGCAGAAACCGTAAATGTCTCACTCAAGTATTGACCTACTGTAAATAATTACAGTAAATAACATCATGATGAGGACAAATGAACTGACCATCTCTGATGGTCGATAATGAGTTTTGTGGAAAGTGTGGAAAGTCATCGCAAAGTCTGCCTGCCTCCCTTCCTTGTTCCAGCTTAGTGGGCAAAAAGGAATGCCGCCTTCCACCCTCCATTTCCCATTAGCTGTTTTATTTCACGGGAAATTTGCTTCCTGCTTGCTGTAATAGGTATGTAGGCACCTCTTGATGTGGACATTACGAGTTTTGATACAATGTTTTATGCTGGAGAGAATATGCATGAATTACTTTTTTTTAGAGGACTTCATAGGAACTCGTTATGTGACTATTTTGCTCAATTATTTAATGCAAAATGTATTTTTTTCCCCTGACACACTTGCTAATGATAAGGATGTTTGCACAGAAACAGCAGAAAAACTGACCCAAAAACGGCAATCAGCATGAGGACATGAAAACAAAAATGAATAATCAAGTCAGTCATTTCATTTATGAAGCGCCAATTCACAACAATTCTAAGGGTACATTACATAGTGAGCACATAGAACCGCACATTTCATACATAATACCAGTGGTGGGTGGTGAGTTTTGGACCTGGGCCTTTAGTGGGCATTTAAGTGACCTAATCCACCTTTTATAAACACCATACTTGTCTCATAAAGTCCAGTTTTTCTTGAAAAGTGCAAAAACACTGATTTCAATAGTGTGTATAATGTGTGGTCGAGGCCTCCACTGAAATTCGGAAGGCATTGGGGAATATAAGTGCATGGCAACAAATCAAAACAGAAATTTGATTTTAGACAAAAAATAAAATGATCAACAAACGACCAAGACGACCAAGACGCTTTTTCCTTTTGACTTGTTAGTACAACCTTGTGGTACACCATCTGTATTTAAGATAAGATAAGATAAGATATCCTTTATTCGTCCCACAATTTAAACCAAACACATAGCTTAGTTTTTAGGTTTTTCGCTAGTTGAAGGCTAATACTAACAGAGGCAATAATTATCATCTCTGTTGGATTGGTCTAACCTTTTAAGCTACTGACATTTGGAAACCAAACGGTACAGCAGCACACGTACACCGACGATATCATGGCACTGAGTCATGAACTGTATTCTTTTTCATGAAGAATGACTATATGAATCTTGTGAGAGTATTGGCAAGACACGCTTGGTTGCAATATGAACAACTCCCTCTAAGCAAGTATCATCAAACAGAACCCTGGTTCTGAGCAGTGATCATCAGTCTCTGCCAGTTGGTTTGAGATGGAGAGACATGAAAGAGGTACAGAGTGGAGGTTGACGTCGCAGAATTGAAGGGTTGCACAGCCGTGGGAAGGACGCCCGAGCAATGGGCACTACAACAGCCTTATCGACAGCCACGAAGATGACGACCACCGTTCCACGGCCTCACCGCTGATGTGGATAACAAGCAGATAAATATTAAAGCATGCCTCCAGAAGCAGAGAGCACCAGAGAGCGGCAAAGAGAAATGTGCAAGGAACATACAAGGTAATTATTGTATTTGGCTCTCGGGCTGCCCTTGCAGTATAATATTGCGTCTTAAAATGATCTGATCATAACAAAATAAAATGTCTAATATCCTAAGGATTACCACTAAAGCCCAGTTTAGTAGAGTTCGATTATGTTCAACGGTGGGCCAACGGTGTCTAGAGGGCACATTTTTTGTTGAATTGATTGCCACAATGCTACTTGAAAATTGCCATCACGTCCACAAGGCCTGAAAACGCGAGCCGGAATAGTTTACCATTCCAAATTGTAACGTGGCAAGCCTTTCTAAAACTTAAAGTGCATGATTGGGGTTGCCATGGCAATCATAAATATTATATTGTATTCTGTTTGCATTACAAGCCAGCGTCGAATCAAAATGTTCTCCAAAAGCTAAGACCAATATGTGACTCATAAAGATACATAACTGTGAATAAAGTGAGAGCAAATCGTAAGAAAAAAAAAGTAAGCTCCATCCTTGTAATTGACTGACTGCGTCCTTTTTAATTCATGAAATTTCTTTGTTTGCTTCCTGAAAATTGCTCGTCAATTGAGTGTTTGCAATTCAGGACATGCAGTTTTGAATGGGGAAATTGCAGTAAGTCTTTCTCAAGCAGACACCTGAACCGGGCGCCATAATAACATTCATTTTCAAACAGGAGAAAATTCTAATGGGCAATTAAGATGATCAAGCCTGCCAAGATACATGTGCAGAGCAGAGTGCAGGTGCCAGTGATTGTGTGTCCTTCGCCCCTGCTTCCTTCCGGCGCTGGCCCAGTCTCCATCTTTTCGCATGTGCATAAGTAGCAGTGAAGGGAAATCGGGGGGGAAAAGGCTCCAAACGCACAACATAATTGAACTTTCCACATTATTTCTCACTAATATGTGCTGCCACTTGGTCTCATTAGTGGAATGATGTGCTCTGCCATTCTGGAATGAACTCTTTGCCCGAGTAATTAAGGCTCCTAAAGTTTCTAGTCCTTTGTTTAAAGAATTCGTCCTTGTGCTCTCCATGCCCCATCAGCTGCCTAATTAGCAGGGTCTTTGTGTGATTAAAAATTCTCAGAGATTCCATTGGATATTTTCCTCTGTTAATGAGTGTTTGTGGACAGCTGGGAACGGACTGAGGATCCCTCCACGTTGGAACTCCTGTGCGTTGGGTGGACCTCTGTCAGGGCCCAGGAGTGAGAGCTGTCATTTCCGTAATGGGGATGGAAATTGGTCAAAACTGAGCGAGGCCCCCGCAGGAATGGAACCACTGAAATATGAATGACAATGAATATTCATAATGAAGAAAGTGCTGAGTCTGTCCAGCACTAAGAGCTGCTTGTGCTACATATGTCCATAAACAGTCATGGCTGCACTGGCTAACCTTTCCTTCCTAATGTTCAGGTGACCCTCTCCACTGAGAAACCCCCCCCTAAACTCCCCCCGCATTGGAACCATTCCATTTGTTCAATTACTCCAACTTACTCTGAATGTTTATCGCAACAGTGACACGGCCAAAGCTGACTGAACTGATTGGGCAGTGTGTGGGGTTTTTATGTGATCCAAAACTTTAATTGGAGATGAATAGCCTTACAACTGCAGAGAGTAGCAGACAATCAAACATGAGGTTTCCCAACAAACATTTACACATTAAAATGATCAAGATTCAGCCCACCACCAAGCCATAACAATACAAGATGTCAAGTTATTTCGTATGTGCCTGTAGTGGAAAAAGTAAAGTGTGGAGAGTCTCTGTCAGTGAAATGCATGTCAGCTTTCACAACAAAATTAAATTTCTGGGTAGAAGCGACATCCATCCGCCGTCTTTTTTTGTGGTGAACGGTGTTCTGCAGGGGTCTTAAAAAATTGCATAGAGTTGTCAAATGACATGGACTGTCCATCCAGATGGAATATCAGTATGTTTTGATATACATGTCTTTTGAAATTAAAATATGCTTTCAGCATTAAGTAATTCAAGGTTTTGCACCTGTCGATGTCGCGCACAGGAATCGTTCCACAGTTAAAAGCTCTGGGGGGTTTGTTTGTTTTTAATTAAAATCTAATGTAGCTTTCTCAGAGCCTGGCAGCTCTGCCTAGTGACTCTGGGATATTTAATAAGCCGCAGAGCTGAAAGTTGTTTCATTAGGTGTGAAAAGGCCTGATAACTCAATAGCCAACAGCCAAACATCCTCCATGTGTCAGTTTCCTACCTCTTTAATCTGCTTTTCATTCGGCCTGGCATGCCGCAGCGGTACAGGGACTCCACAAAGAGGGGAAAAAAACATCCATCACCATTGGGCCTCCAACCAACCAGAGGGTGACAGAGCGAGACAGCCAGTTTGCTTGAAGAGGGCAACAATCACTGGAGTGAATGCACCTTTTCAGCCTGCATGCACAGAACAGCACATAAACTCCGAGACGTGTTGCCACCAAAGCTTATAATCGTCATCAATTCGCAACTATGTTGAGGGGATTTGGTCACATTTCCACCGCTAAACTGCAAAATCTTTGCCGCATTGAATGTATCAGTTGAAACAAGACCAAGGTAACAAACAACAGCAATGGAGGAGAATGATTGAGCTTTAAAGTAATTTTCAGCTTTTACTCAAAAACAGGGCAACAACAAATAAACATGGACTGCTTCAGCAGCGTACAGTCTGGAGTATGATAAAGCCACATCTACAAACCTAAGGTAAGGTCAAAGAATTTTTGTTTTGTTTTTTTTTTTAGAATTTTTCAACTGCCATGTTGGAGGTTGCCTAATTGTTTTGTTCTGGTGCCTGAGTGATTGAATAGATACATTTGACATTCAACATCAAAAATAGCAATCCACTAAATGCCTTGGGGATGTTTTATGAGGGTTACCGATGTGCGGGAGCCTATCCCAGCTGTCCTCGGGCAGTCGGCGGGATGCACTTTGAACTGTTTGCCTGTTGCAGGGCACACATAGACGAACAATCACCGGCGCTCACAATCACACCTGCCATGCATGTTTTTTGAATGTGGGAGGAGACCGGAGTACCCGGAGAAAACCCACGCACGTACAGAAGATGCAAACTCCACAGGGGAAGGCCGGAGCCAGAATCGAACCCCGTACCACTGCACCGTGAGGCCATGATGCTAACCATTCGAACACCGTGCTGCCCGTATCTATACATACACACGTATACAAACCCCACCATACTAACTGCTATCTTGCTTTGATGCCATTGCCGCACGATTCTGCAAAGTGAAACAGCCTCAATTCTATCTCTGCTTCTCTTTGCACACAGTTTGGCGGTGAGAGATGTTTCATTTGTGGAAGGATTGCCCTTTGTCTGCATCAAAGTTTTTCCACTTTTGGAACATCTAAGGAGAATGAAAACTTTACAACTGATATTAACTGATGAGTGTTATTCAAAACAAACATGAGTCGGTCAACTTGTCTTTTCCTATCTTTTTCCCATCTTTTCCTTTTATGCCAAGCTTATCCTAACGATCTCAACCTCCAACATGGACAAATAACGATCATTTCATTAGGATTGAATAGGATTTAATATAAAAGAACAAGTGGCATACCTGATTTTTGAATAAGGGAATTGACTTACAAGAAGACCGAAACTTGTTCATGAACTCGTTTTTAAGGGAGTAACTAAAAGCATTGGTCTACTGAACAGTGAAAGACAAACTTCCCCAATACTATCTTGCATTATAAAATGTGTTCGCTGAAGTCAGAAAAGGTGGCTTGAATGTCTCATCTTCTCTCTTAGATTGAACCCCGTGCTCATAATTTGTTCCTTCCCTTGCTGCTTTAACTTGTGAACTTTCCCCACTGTGGGACTAATAAGGGATCATGTCTTATTTCTACCACCCACATGTACACGTATCTCCGCATAATGTCAAAAGGGAACCAGGCCATTCATTTCTTGGTATATTTAGAAATCTGTGACATAACACATGGCGGGTGAACTAATGAAAATAAGATTGGCAATGCAAATGTAATGACTTTACAGTATTTACAGGCATTTATTGCTTTTGTGGTTTATTATTTTACATTGTCTTTTTGGGACTTGGTTGTGCGCTTGGCTTATTACTTTTTCCTTGTGATGCCTTTGATTTGAGTTTGAGAAAATAGCAGGAATTTATAAAACAGTAACATGCACTTCTCTCAGAAAAAGTTGTCTGTTCCAAACAAACCTCACACTCTTACACACACACGCTGGCGCGGCTTCCATGGAGTTTTTGGGTGGCGATGAAGCAGTAATGATCATTAAAGTAAGACTCCGCCACTGAGTTATTCACTCCCCTCCACCTGAAAAATGTGACAAGACTCGTATCTCATGTCCTCTTTTTTAACATATTGAAAAGATAACGCAGCACCTAATTTGTGGAGTTGCTTCGGGTCCCTCACACCTCCCTCTCTCCTTCAAGGAGGACATGAGAAGCTCTTACGGTAATAAGGCGACATGTATTCCTTCATGTGTACTACATCAAGCCCATTAATCCTTGTAGATTGAAGCTGCCCACTGATTTAGATTGTCATTAAGTGTTTCATAGGCGTTCCACTCGGAGGCTTTATATTCATAAAATCAGAAGAGGTGGATGTGTGAATTGTTCTTTCATTACCCCATCTGTGGGGAGAGTTTCAAGTAGATGTGCTCACTCAATGGCTTTGTTCCACCTGACATGAAAGGCTATTTACATCCATCCATGGTGATGACAATGATGATGATGATGGCTGTGGGGGCAGCAAGGTTTCCATGCGACTGGATTCGCCAGTTCACCTCCATTTGAAGAGCTCGGAGCACTCTCTTTAATCTCTGTGGATGTTGAGACCATGGGGCCTAATTGAGCAGAAGGGCTGTGCCTTGAGTGGCGCGGTGCCTGACGGCGCAACCAGGATGGCATCTACCAAACATGCTTAATTGCCGTGCAGCCTATTTTGCACCTCGTGGGATGGGTGGATGCAAATATATGAATTTAGCCCGCGCAATGTGATTGATCAAACCTGAGATGAATAGCGCTCTCTGATTTTTACACCTATAGATAGTGCGCCCGAAAGTGCCGACACATAAAGCCACGCAAGCATAGTGCAGGCAAAGTGAGCGGCTGTGGGGAGAACTTTTCAGCCCTTGCAAACAATTTTGAAATCATCGCAACACATCATCCATTCAACAACGCAATTTTGGAGCTTCTGAAAGGCAATGATTCCCAAACACTCCCGTGGCACATTGGTGTGCCGTCAGAGATCATAAATTGTGTGGTGTGAACTTACCCAACTGCCACTCACAAGCCTGAAGTTTTTTTGTGGCTCTGCCTTGCCCGTGGAAATTAAAACAGATACTCTCGCATGTGAGTGCGACCAACACCTATTATACAACTCGTCTCCTGCATCCCCGAGACCAATTTTGTTATACTGCCACTTCTCCATTTGTGTTTTTGGTGTGCAATGAGATTTTATTTCTGGATAATGTGCTTTGGCGGCAGCCCGGTGGCCCAGTGGTTAGCGCGTCAACCTCGCAGTGTAGAACAGGCATGTCCAGCTCCGGGCTTGGAGGGCTACAACACACCTGATTCAGATTATCAGCTCATCAGCCAGCGCTGAAGCAGCATTAGAACGATCTTGATGATTTGAATCAGGTGTGTTGCTCTTGGGAGAGCTGGAAAACAGGCAGGGCAGCGGCCCTTGATGACCGACTTTGTACACCCCCTGTTGTAGAGGTACCGGGTTTCATTCCAGCTCCGGCCTCACCTGTGTGGAGTTTGCATGATAAGCGGATCGGAAAATGGATGGATCGATGTGCTTTGGCCCAATGAATGTTTGGAAGCACTCATACAAGGGCTGTCTTGGAGCCAGACACAAGAAGGAGTCATGCCATATCACCCAGTGACAAAGTACTTCTATATAAATCCGCATGTATTATATTGTATTCTCAATAAATTTGAATTCTCAAATGACTTGAATTGACCTGCCTTTTTCATTCCAGATGTACAGCAATAGTGAAATAAATACAAAAATGAATGCTGAAAACTTGTGTATTGTATCAACTGACGAAAATGAAGGACATGTTTGCTATATTGATTTGTTTTAAATGTAAGATGAAGTCATTTCAGTTCACTTCTGGCTTCTCCCAAAGGCAGTTTTACAGGTGATGCGCACTGTTAATAAATGTGATTGAATTTTCAGAAAATGTGTGAATTTTGCCCGATGACGACGTTTAAAAACATAAGTGGAGATCAACTGAGTTTTGTTGGATTCACAGATTACCAGAATCCATTGAGAATATTTGGCCAAATACAGTACACTGACACGCACACTAATTGACAAGTGTCATTCAGCAGCTTTATGAAATGCTGTTTCCAAAAGTGAAAATACGACACCGTCTTTATGGGAGTTCGCTTTTTTTCCCCAGCCAATTAAGCAGTTAACGCCCATTAGCTTTACCACTGATCAGCATGGAAACACAAAGGCATATCCATTTGCATGAGCCAGGATGGCCACCACAAAACAGGCTGAACTCCAAAGGGGCAGTAAAAGAGGGGGCAAATTCACCCGTGTGCTTAAGTCAGAAAAGGTGCGCTGCTGCACACTTTTTGCGCTGTGCGGGTTCTCTCATTAACTTAAGTGAGTCGCTTTCGCACCTCGTGAAACGTATGAAGTGTGGGTGAAGCCACTTTGAAATGAGGGTTGTTCTTTGACAAAACTGTCAGTGTGCGCCTTCTCCCACAGACTTAAGTGTTCTCCAGTGGTGCGACTTCAGAGGCATTGAACTTCAGAGGTTTCAACGACACTGAAGTCAAACATAAAGTTTGGGATGGTCATGTTCATTCTTGTTTTGTGTCGCTTTGATAAGCTGATGGCTGATAAGTGCAATTATTTTCCAATGAGTGTGCCAATTAAAAATGAAGTTTTATCTGCTATTATGGCTAGGCATAATTTGCAAAAGTTTAGACTGAAATTATTCGGCTAAGCGTGTTATTTAAATCAGCGTTCCACTTTTATTTATGGACTGTAGAATTAAAAAGGACGAAGCGTCGTCTTTCTTATGGCACCAATCTATTTGGTTATTTAATTAGACGTTTTTGCTGCTCAGACATGTGCATAAAGCCAAATCCCATATAACCTACCAAATAAATGAATAATTAAAATAAATGTAGGCTTCAAGGCAATTATCGTGATAACTGCTTGAGCAGCACATTAATACCATTTGTCCTGCAAATTATCTGCGAGGGAGCACAAACGTGCACGATGTTAGCACTTCAGGTGGCAAACTGTTCCGTAGCAAATAAGAAGAAAATGGAACAAGTGAATCGGGCTCATTCTATTTTTCATGAATAAGGTCACTTATCAGTGAATGGAATGTCACCAAGTTCTCTTCATCAATTCAATAACAGTGGCAAAAGTGAAAAAGTAGTCAGGTCATTTCTATATAATACACCCCTGGGCTTTTTTTATGATGACTTCATTTCCCACTGTAATATTGGAACGTCTCTATAATTGTAAAAATGTAATAGACTCTAATATAATTTCATTTTGAACCCTGAATGTTCTATGCCATCACTGCTCAATTTGAGAAGAATAATGATTTTTAATGTCCACACATGGTTTCCCGTGACCTTATTCAATCTGTGGGCTGATCAGGAAATATATTGATTCAATTACATTGCTGATGACAAGCGAACAGCGGAGAGGAGGGAAAAAAGGTCAGCATATATTTGAACATGTAAATCTTAACAATGTCTTTTGGGTTTCCTGACAAAAGAAAAAAAAAGCCATTACCAAATGCCATTGGGCTCCAGTGGCATCTAGCTCTCTCTTGCTGTCTTTTTTTTTCTCCCTCACACCAGCGAGTGTAGTTACAATATTTTGGATAGACAAGGCAGACTTTTCCTTTGTCAGCATGTGAGACATATTCAGAACATGTGTCTCTGTTTAGCTGTGTGGAATATAATGGTTCGTGTCATGATTGTTTTTTTAATTTATTTTATTTTTTGTATAACATCGACCCTCTGCTGGCCTTTGTGAGATTTTCCCAATGACTTTCAGCAAGTGACTTTCAAGCCAGCTTTGTATGTTGGCTCTTCTCTAGCCGAAGCTAGTCGAGAAGTAAATTAGCCCGTCTTTGTTCAAACACTGAACAAAGCTCTTAAATTCATTCCTGCTCAAATTACATGCACACCGGGCCCCTCTAATTATTTGTTTGGTCATTAAAAACTCATTAAATTTAAATTGTTCATTTGCATACCACTGAGTGTTGCATCGTACATTATTAATTGAAGATAAATAAATGAATCCAATTATACGAAATAAGTAATGCAACATATGCAGCGACAGGAATGCTGTACTTGTCTTTCTTTTGACATTGAGGCTGTACTTCAACTGGGCATTTTAAAAGTGAGTCGGTGAGCAAATCAGATAAACGTATTTCTTTTTTTCAGTTGCTGCGGTTTAGGACAGCACTGCATCATATTGAATTGTGTTTCTTAAATATTAGGCTCCTCTTTTACAGACAACTACAATCAGCTGTTGGTATAATTTTTGTTGGTGCCTTGAGATACAAGGTGAACTCTTTCCATGATGACGCTTGAAACAAATCATCTTTCGCCACTGGATTGAATTGAAATGCCATTGCAGTGTTCCAGACACCCAGAGAAAAAAATTGTTACGAAATATCCTTGACTATTGGGCTTGATAAAAGCCTACGGTAATGACATAATTAAATAGAACATAGAAGAAATTAAACAGCCTTGGGGACCTCTCATCCGCAGCACCGCAGACGCACCCCCCCTTTTTTTTTTCTTTCCTGATGGACCTCCAAACATGCATGAATTAAATGCCAATGTTCTGATTAAATTACTCTAATTGGATTTCGGACTGTTCGGCTATAACTGAAGTTTAGTGAGTCAAATTGAATTGAGATGTAAATGCTTTTTTTGGGTGTACAAATTTTAGATTCTATCACATTCGATTGTTCAGGTGGAGCTAATGTTACGTCTGGAGAGAGAAGGTTGCATTATCTATGCAATCTTATCAGTGAAAGGCAATTCTTCTTGTACTCGTAACCTCCCGTCTGTTTGATGCACGCGGTTGAATTGTCTTTTCTGAGAACTGAAATCATATTTGATGTTATTATGACCAATTACTCAGCAACCCAGGTGGAAAGCACTCTTCCTTGTTTACTTCGAGCTGAGGCTGTTGTTTTTCTGTTCGCTACAGTTATTTCTGTGACTTTCTCTTGCCCACTATTCAACGGTTCCAAGGATTGATAAACACTCACCCCTTTTAAAATCACTTCATTAATTAAATGGGATCGGGGAAGGTTCTGAGCTAATGGATTAGACCGAGGCCGGCTCGTTCAGGCCTTTTTACCAGAGGTCACATTTCATTTGCTGCCTATGTCAAACCAGCGGCATCAGGATCTCTTGGGCAATCTAATCAATGTCTACGTGCTGGAGCCCTTGAATGAATTCATTAAAGTTATGTGGATGTGTCCTGCAGTGAAGAAAAAATAAATTCTCCCGATACCACTGATACAAATTAGCCATGAATTAAGAGGGAGGCTGTGCACATTCTGGATGCTCGCCAAAATAGAATTAATAGGCCATCAGAGCCTCATGTGTGTTGAATCCCATTTGTTTGCTGGCGTGTTATAAAAGCACATCCTCTCTTGCAGCTGGCCCTGAGCGAGACCCTGAACAACCACCACAGGACTTATTCGGTTAAAATCAGTGGTGGGAGGTGTTGAGGAAGGGCAGTCCAAGGATTAGTATAATAAGTTCTTTTTAAACATAATTTTCACCTAGCATGAGCGTTGAATTCAGTTTGCCATGGTACTCATTTTTTGTGTTTTTATTTTTAGTCCCGGACAACTAGTAACCAATGTGTGACGGTTATAACTCAGTCTTGGCTTCACAAAAACTATGTGTGCATGTAGATGAACTCCATGTGATGTGATGACACCAGGGTTAAGTCTGTAATGCTTTAATATAGACTCGTCTAACCATCAACTCAGTTTGAGGATTTAAGAATGAGTAGTTTGTCTTGATTTTCATAATCGTTTTTATTTTGTTTTGAGCCGGGTGTGTCTGGACACAAAGCAGCCTCGTGCCCGACACATCTGATAGTTTAGTTACAGAAAGGAGTTTCACTTCGCGTCATTTTCGTGCCGAGGAATTTGGCCTAGTTCAGAGTGTTTGGGAATTTGGTAGACGTGCTACGCCTTTAGCAGTTATTCCTGTTGTGCCCCCCAGCTCATCTCTAAATTTTGTGACAAAAAGTAGACTACATTTTAGACTGGCTAGAAGGTTATGTCTTTCGTAGTATGATTTTTTTTTGTATTTAATCCAGGCAAAGGGAGACAGATTTGGCACTACGCAGACATGCGTGATGGACCTCAAGGTATTTCATTCATAAATATGACACCAGCATGGGACAATCCCTCTCAATCATTATAGAAATCAATTTATTGAATGAATTGTCATCATTATCATATTTAAAAAATGTGCGTACCCTCGTAACGATTTAACACACGGATGCAAGATCGGGAGGTGCAAGGCGGCCAGGAAACCATTACGGTCCATCCCCCAATCTAGCACAAATGTGCATACACCTATTTTTACCGGCGTAAAGTCTAGCAACATAACAAAAAATAGAAAACTCCACCCCTGTGCACAGTTAATAATATAATAAAAAAAGACCCCTTGGAATGTTTGTCTAGTGCGAGAAAAAAGGGTGGGGGGTTTATTATTGTGTAATAAAATAAATTTGAATTCTCAAATGACTGTTTAGCCTTCCGTCTTCATTACAGATGTACAGCAAGAGTGAAATAAATACATTTAAAATGAACCCTACAATCTTGTGGATTACTGTATATCAACTGACGAAAACGATGGACGTTTGCTATATTGATAGTTTTGAATGTAAAATTTCCATTAGTTTTTGCTTCACTAAAAGCACGTTTATATTATTTAGATCATGAACAGTTTTTGTCAATTTTAGTTTTTTGATTATTTTTCGTTAACTTCAATAACCTTGTTTTGTCTCCACTGTAAACCAAGACAAGTTTACAACAAGATTGTTGGTCAAACCTTGCCATTGTCACGAGGTCTAATGTTTTTTTTATCTTCTGAGTAACATTTGGGGTTGTCATTGTAAAGAGTTGACAGATAGGTTGCAATGAAATTTACTAGTGGCATTCGTGTCCTCCTCAGGGTACTGCCATAATTCCATATTATCCATAAAAATCTTCCTGGAGCACCACCATTATTCAAAATGTTAATTTGCGAGCCTTTACTTTAGGACCAAATATGTGGGTCCTACCTGTGCTATATATTTCTGTGACTACAGTATTTTGTAACATGGTAATACACTCTGCCATGATGGCCCATTATGCATCGACGTATGACGACACTAACATGACCACGCAATCAGACAAACAAAAATGAGCAAATTCCGAAATCGTGATTGAATTACTGCATTTGGTCTCCATATCATTCATCTCCTTCTGCATGTTACAAATGCAAATTAACGCCGAGTACGCAATAACATAATATACAAGCTTTAATATACAGGTGAGCAGTTGCAGCAACTTCTTGTCACACTTTTGTGACTGTGAGATGCATTAAAAAGCACAGTCAACTGACTGCCTTCAGCAGTCATACTACATTCTGCTCCTTAACTTAACATCGCGATCAAACCTTATGAAAGGTGAGGAGTTTTACTTTATTTTTGCTTCTTTAGTTTCGTGATTAACCAATGAAATGTACCCCACTTGTACGACCATTGACATGTTATTTAAAATGTTTCTTGGATAGTTTGAAAGTTGTTATGATGGCAATGTTGATGTAAGAGATTTCTTTTCTTTTTTTTTTTTTGGCCTATGTTGAGAATTGCTTTTGATAAATAATAACAAATCCACGGTCAACCAGCATTCCACAGCGGATTGTGTTGAAATTTTAAGTTTCCATCTTCTGTACATGCACATGATTTAGACATATACTGGTTATTTATTGAAGTAAAATCTGGTCGCCATGGTTTCCTGATTCAGTTGTGGGAAATAGCGTACAGCCTGTTGCTAATATGATAGCCCACGTAAAACAGTCTACAGTTTGAAGGTCGGCCTGCATTCATCTTGAAGTGACAAATTTTAGCTGGTAAAGATCACAATCACTTTAATTCAATCAAAATGTATGCAAAATATTTTTGGGTATAAAACACGACAGCTAAAAATGCGACAATGATGAACGTGGAACCTCATGCTTTTTTATTTGAGCACAGACTCACCTTGACAACTTCCAAAGGAGCTGGCCGCTCCCAAATCATGCAGTCAAGCAAAATAAAACCGCGCTCAGAGGAGAGGCCTCAAAGTGCTGCGGCGTACAGAAGTTTGCATATTGAACCCACTGGAGGGCCATTACAGTTCAAACATTCTCTCCACTGCACTGATAAACAACGATTCCCACTTTGCATGAGGTTTGGAGGCTTCAGCTCATGTGAGTGCTGGAGGTCAGAGAAAGGGTGTGTACTGAAAACACACGCAACTCCCAGAATGATGGCCATCATAAGTTCTTCCAAGGTTCCAACCAGCTTTTACGCTAGTCAGCTGTAATGCGTGATGATGGTGCTTGTCAAAGTGAAGTGACTGTCATAGACTTTTTTATTCTTTCACAATAATGACGTCAAAAGTTTGTTCAATATGCATGAAACCACTCATACTGCACACCGCTTTACTCGACTCACCTCACCTTCCGGTTTGTTGTTTTTAAACTTCACTATACACTACCACCAAACTGCCATATAGCACTGAACGCATTCATGGGAATGAAACAACAAAGATCTTTTTTTCTTATTTATTTCTTTATTGTTCTTGACATGCGTGAATATTGTCCATGAAGAGGAGACACTTGCGAAAAAGTGGAGCCCCCACATAATGTCTTTTTTTTAACCAAATTTTTGCCTGCAACTCGAAGCAAAAAATCAGCCGAGCAAGACGTGTATCTTGAAAAACTTGCATCTCGTGTCAACGTAGTATTTCATGAAATCTATACATGTGGCAAAATTCAGAACATGGCACTCTACTACAATGTAAATAAGTTTGTGTCCAGCTTTCATGACCCTCAAAATGTATTGTCCCCTCCAATGACTCAACAAATTATTGTCGAAACCGCCCCCGACAAAAGTGAGCACACCCCAAGTGAAAAAGTCCAAATTGGACCCACAGTGTCAATGTTTTGCGTGGCCACCATTATTATCCATTACTGTCTTCACCGTCTTGAACAGAAAGATCATCAGAAGGTCACAGGCTTCCAGTGGAGTGTCTGGCTATCATGTTAAAAATTCAGATGAGAACTTTACAATAGATGCTTGATGAATACGGTGAGTGGCATTACTCTCCAGATAGAGTCACCGTGTAGAGCACAGTAGATAACACCACCAAGAACAACATGAAGATACACATCAAGAATAGAAGAAAAAAACCTGGCCGCACGGTCATTATATTCTTCCAATCCATAAATTCAGTTGCTTTCATGGAGCTCCATTCACACAGTCCTTCACAGTGTATGTGGATGAGATCTCGAATGGCGCTCGCTCTTGCTCCCTTCCTCCGGTGCCAGAGTCACGCATCATTGTCAGCCAGCCAGCAAAACAAGATGAAATAAAATTCTAAGCCGTCCTGGCAGTCAAGGACACCATTCCCTCACCGTAATAGCCTGTATCGCCTAGCCACTCCATGTGTAGCTTTTCTTCATTGCTCTGGGCTTTTATTCCTGGCAATAAGCTCTTTATCACTCCTCAACACAATTCATTTAAAACCAGCGTCAAGAAGCAATCAAACCTTAAGTAAGCGGATTCAAAGTCAGTGTGTTATTGTTAAGCATAGGAGCGTTACTTCATTTCCATAATGCAGCCGGACAGAGATGCCAAAGAAGGTAATAGTCCTATTCATAATTGTAACGATAAGGAAACAACAGTTCATCAAGAGAATTCTTATTTTTGGGTCACAACATTGACATTTTCTATCCATATAACGCAGCTTCTGTCTCTTGATTCCCTTCTTCTCGTACTCCCGAATGACATTATGTTTGGGCTTTGTTGTCTCCCCGCCTTGGATGCCGATGATTTAGCAATTCTTGACATATCTATTACACCTCGCAGATTGGCTGCTCTCCTTTCCTGGGGTGAGTTGGTCACCTATAGAAATGACACGTACCCTTCCATTTTTTCCCCCCGTCAGACGTCCTCGATTCACAGGTGGCACATTTAGGAAAAAGTGGATTCTAATTTCAGCAGTGTTCCCTCACTATTAACCATAGCTACAGGAGACACATCAATCTTGACAAGGTCTTTTTGCACAACGTCTAAAACTGCAATCCCACGGTGTGTTTTTCACCTGCTCGCCACAACGCCATATAGGGGCATTTCGGCTGCTCGGTTTATGATTAGCTATTTGCTGCAATATTTTGCTCTGGCTGTGTCCTCATTGTGAAGATTTACATGCAAAATTTCAGCGGAAAGGATAAAATCACGTGTGCAATCTTCTTTGCACTGGTGGTCTAATTCGGGTGGACTGATTTTCAACTGAATGTTTGTACAATAGTTTTCAATCTTGCCTCTGTATTGGTGGTGCCCCTCAATCAAGTGTACAGTCATTGGTCACAACATTAGGTACACCTGCACAGCTAGAACTTGACAAAGAAACAAGTACCGTACATCCAGAATTTGTAAAAGAAAATAAATCAACTAAAAAAACAAAAATATTACTGTGGTGAAGTGTGCAGCGGGGTGTACCTGCAACAAAATATTGAGCTGTATGCAATATTTTGGTTAACATGCTCCATATAGTAACATGAAAAAGGTGCAAACAATTCAAACAGACAGAATGATGCTGCACACTTCTACCACTGCAAACATAATTCTGTTTCAACAGATTCCTCCCTCTAGTGTTTCCCAGCTAATACGCCTACTTCATTACCAGGGGAATAAAGGCTAATGCCAACAGAAACGTGGCCCCAAATTGAAAGGAATTAGTGTAATTAGCATGCTACCAAATGGCTAATGTGATTTCAATTGTAACATTACATTAGACAACATGTAATCATACTCTTGAGAACCTCCTTTTTAGATCATGCCTGAAGATGTAGCTTCCCTTAGCATGTGACCGTACTCGCTGATAAACATGCAGGTAGTTCTACACAGTGAAAGGCCATACAGGACATCATCACCAACACCCAGTCAAGTACCTGAAACAAAAACTTTTTTGACATGAAATATACTTAAGTATTGAAGGGAAAATATTCCAAAAAGCAAGTGTTTTTACAATTTTGCACATTTTTATGGGCTTTGAATTAGTTTACATCACTGGTGCGAATAAGAATTTGCTTGTGGGCTAATGAGCAAAATAGCCGTGGCGTCTGCTGAAAGGAGCAAAGGGTCATGATTCGGTTTGTGACCAACAGGTGGCACTGTAGTGCTCCCCCTGCAGTTGCACACCTGTTGGTCATTATATAATTATGAGTTGTATAAAAGGACTCCTGCCCAAACAATCAGTGTCGGGTCATTGTTGCTGTTTGCTGTTGGCTTCTGTCATGTTTGTTTCAGTCATGTTTAGTTCATTGTTATGTTTTAGCTTCTTTAGCTCTTCAAATACACCCTGCTCCTCCCTCCTGCCTGCTCTTTGGAGTCCACCAACACCTCGCAAACGTGACACAAAGAAGGTGTGACAGAGAGCGAGCAACACACAGGTACACACATACACACACTCACACGTTTATGACTATTATTTGTCTACAAGTGTTCACATATCTTTGATTCTTTGATTCTCTCCTCTTTCATCTCAAACTGCTTCAAACAACAAAGCGTGTGACGGAAAAGTGGTTAGGACTGCACGACTGTCCGTGTTTAATGTTATGTGTTGTGGTTATTATTTTACTTTATGTTAACAGTTTTGTTAAGCGCTTTGTTACAGCTGCCGCTGTTGTGAAAGCGCTATATAATTCAGCATGTATTGTATTGTATATCTGTAAAGGGGTCTTAACACAGCAACACCGATGCTGTTCGTTGGCCCTTCTATGGCAATGTGCATTATTTAGTGCTAATGAAATGGACTTTCCTTAAATACAAACTGTGATTTGTGCAGCATATTGGTTGACTGGTGAGCATGTCCGCCTCACAGTGTAGAGTACAGATGGGCTTGCTGTGTGGAGGTTGCATGTGCCTGCATACGTGGGTTTTCTCCGGGTACTCCGGTTTCCTCCGACATTCCAAAAAATGCATGGAAGGTTAATGGAACACTCCAAATTGTTCCAAGGAGTGATTGGAGAGCGAATGGTTGTTCGTCTGTGTGTGCCCTACGATTGGCTGGTAACCAGTTTGGGGTGTACTACTGTGGTGCCTACTGCCCGAGGACATCTGGGATAGGCTCCAACATGCCGGCGATCCTCATGAAGATAAACGGGTTAGACATGGATGGATGGATGGATGGATGAATGGATAGCTCCTATCTCTGTATTTTACAAGGCTGCCACCACCACAGCAGGTAGCAGAGTAAAGAAAAGACTACTAAGGTTTCTTTTGGCTCTTAAACTCAGCTAATTAACACGAGCTTCATGCTTTATATATTTTGCCAGCTCTCTGTGTTCTATTTTATTCATTAATTTTTTTCCACAAGGCCGTCGCCGATCTGCCAGCCAACTGTCACCGAAAGAAAACGTGAGACGGTCACTCGATGGTTGGCTGCGATTCTAATTATATGCAGTGTAATTCTCCACTTTTCCCACCTTCTGCTCAATGTTGCCGCCGCCGCTCTCATCTTTTTGCAACAGGCGCATTGAAAATAATAATAATAATAATGATTAAGAACAGCATCACTTCAATCTCACTTTCAGTGATTACATTGTTGCAGCCGTTTCCGTTTCTGCTTAAATTATATTTAACTTCATCTGCTGCGCTTTGCAAACAGGATTACTGGTACTTATCTGAAATGAAAGTGCATTTTTAACGCAGTTTAATAACGAGAGTGGAAAATCCACTCCATTGCAATAAAGCTGAAACTAATTCATTGCAATGGCTGTCAGCGTAGAGCGCTGGGAATCTCCCTCACAGGCTACATGCTACAAACGGTGAGAGAAAAGAGGCAGAGGGCCACTTGTGTAATCTGACATGAGCGTTGTGATCACAGCAACACTGAGGAATCATCCTCGCCCCCTTTTAAAAGCTTCTTCAAAGAGCCAATAAAGGCGACAAAGACGGCGATAATCAAAGTGGGCAACTTTTCTTAAGAGTCTGGAGGTGGCTGCTTGGCCTCATGCATCTCAAGTGGACATCAGCTCGGAGCCCTCCGTGCACGCTGTTTCATTATGGTAATAGTATAGCGGGCGGCCTGTTTGTTCGCCAAACACAATTAACAAGGTTTCTGCTGCACATCAATAGTGCCATTTGCATAGGATATTGATCTGCAGTCCTTATAATCACAAAATGTTAATTGCACCAATTAATTCTCAATCTGCTTGTGCCCTTGTCTGGCCTTCCTTGAGCCCTGAAGGTCAGCGTGAAAATGAACTGCTCTTTGATTCTCCTCCAGGAAAAGATTTTTTTCCCAAGACAACACAGTTTGCTACTCTCGAATCAAAAGGCCTGACCATCCTTTATCGTTATTATCATTCCCTGTGAGTAGCGGCTAATGGGTTTGAAATCGTCTGATCTGATTTGTCCTTTTAAACAAGGTTTTTCTAGTCTGCTTCATTAAGCAGGACTGCCTCCGCTTCTCCGCAGAGCCGGCCGGACGTATTTACACCTCAAAAGCACACTATCCGCAGCCTGTGGTGCTGCTGTTGCACCATGTTATTACATGATGAAACATGACCTCCTGCTTTATTGTCTCTTTGAGATGATCACAATAATAGTGGTCAGATCTGTCGGCTTAGCTGCTCCTCATGTGACACAGAGGAAGGTACTGTAAGACTCATCTTTTTAATGATGATGCTATGTTGCCGTAATGATTGCAAAATACATGCACTGGACTGGCACATAACCACAATGTACAGTGATAAGATCAGATCCAAGAAGTGTGTAGAATTTCCTTTTGTTACGTTTTTAACTGGAATAGCTCTCAAAGCACATAATTCTGCCAAGCCCACATATTTCGTTTTTGAAGTTGTTATTTAGGAAAGAATATATAGCATTCTATAATCAGTGGTGGTGGTAACAGGTCAAGTCAAAAATATCTGTTATTCCAACCTTACTCTATCTATCTATCTATCTATCTATCTATCTATCTATCTATCTATCTATCTATCTATCTATCTATCTATCTATCTATCTATCTATCTATCTATCTATCTATCTATCTATCTATCTATCTATCTATCTATCTATCTATCTATCTATCTATCTATCTATCTATCTATCTATCTATCTATCTATCTATCTATCTATCTATCTAAAATGTGTTTCTGTTAAGTCAAAAGGGCTGTCTTTATTTTATTTTTGTCATAAAAACATTATTTTATAATTTGTATTAAAACGTCACTTTTTGGCAATTCCGTTTTGGTAAAATCTGTTGTCATTATTATGTTAAGCGGGCTTGTCTGTGTCTGTTGAAAGTAACTAATAAAGCGACTTGTAATCTAATTTATTTACTTTTAAAATCAAGTAATCACTAAAGTAATCGATAACATGAAAAAAATAACTTTAACTGAGGCCTCAATGTCTATAACATTGTGCTTTACAAATACACACAGTAATGACAGTATTTTGTTTCAGTTAAATGGACATTGTGCAGCCCCTTCTGGAGTGCACATCGTGACCACATGGGGGCAGTATAATTCCGACTTACATACTGTATTTTCCCATTTAAGTCAATTTCTTCAGGCCGTATCTCACTGAACGGCGAAGGTCTGCAAGTGTGTTCTCTTGCATCACCTTATTTTCCCTTGTTCTTATTGGAGAAAGTGCCTTGCACACTACAGGTACAGTATACTGAAGGCTCCGCACTTATGAGCTGTGGCTGGTGCTCTTTCATATTTCTAATTGCCCTCTTTGGTGGATTGGTGTGGCGGGGCGGGTTCATTCATTCATTCATCTTCCTAACCGCCTGATCCTCACTAGGGTCGCGGGGGGTGCTGGAGCCTATCCCAGCTGTCTCCGGGCAGTAGGCGGGGGACAACACCCTGAATCGGTTGCCAGCCAATCGCAGGGCACACAGAAACAAACAACCATTCGCACTCACACTCACACCTAGGGACAATTTAGAGTGTTAAATCAGCCTGCCATGCATATTTTTGGAATGTGGGAGGAAACCGGAGCACCCGGAGAAAACCCACACAGGCCCGGGGAGAACATGCAAACTCCACACAGGGAGGCCGGAGCTGGAATCGAACCCAGTACCTCTGCACTGTGAAGCCGACGTGCTAACCACTGGACTACCGGGCCGGCGGGGCGGGTTGTGTGTTTTTATTTAATTTTTTGAAAATTAATATTCATATTAAGCAATTCATTGCTGACATGGACTGCAATCTATTTCTAATCGAAGGAGCTTGATAACCGGTAGGTTTGGAAAAGAGAGTGCGCTCTGCTATCATTAATTTTCGAACGCAGTCAGCACTGGTGCACCGAGTCCACAGTCGGAGCGCCGAGTGCCCAGCGCCATTTTTGATGCACTCGGAATAGCCGAACATCAAATTTGAGGGTTTCCGAACGGTCGCAGTAAACAGTGCGGTAGTAGATTCCTTCCGAATGCCCGCCAAATGCGCAAGAAACTGAAATACTCATGCTGCCCCCACAAACACCAACACGGGGTAGAGCTGCAGCAAACCACGAAAACAGGAATTGAATGGCTACTTACTTGTGAAGTATTTAAACATAAACAAATGATTAGATAGATAGATAGATAGATAGTTGATGAGGAGTGGGGGTTACACGGGATTTCTGACAGGGCAATAGCCCCGGTTTGAGCGCCGTGCATATTCCCCATCGACGTGCGCGTCTCATCTCATTCGCTAAAGAAAAATGAAACATTCTGTGTCTCATAAATACACCAACAGTATGTTCTTCAGTATTTTCCTCATGACTGAAAGTGTATCTGGAGCTGTTCCGTTGTTGAAAAGCAGGAACAGCCGCGTCGCTGTTGTTTAAGGTTTGCCCAGCGACGCGGCACTTCGAAGGATTTCACGACCGGCATATGTCAAATGCAAAGATGAAAACTCCCCACTCCGAAAATTAGAATGACTGCACTCTTTGTGAGCTGCGCCTCCGGACAAACTCCAAGCCACCAGTACGAGTCAGCACTCCGTCACACGTGTGTTACACTGTGGAGCACGGAAACAGTTCATTGAATCAAAACGTGCAAAATTATGTTTCACTTTCAACACGCGCTAGCCTCCTGAGCGCACAAGAAGTAAAGTGCGTGCTTACATTTCTGGGACAATATGCGCAATGCTAGATTTGACAGGGGATGCCCGCAATTCAATGTCGCTCCACCCAGAGTGCGTACATTTCATCAAGGCGCGGAACTGGTGAAAGTCGACTGGCGAATCACCGCAGGGGCAAAACTGCGCCGCAGCACAACTTTTCTGATTTAAGTATCCGGGAGAATATGGCACTAAGATGTAGGCAAGAAACGTTCACGCTGCAGGGTGTGATGCCCACTTTGGAGTTTTTGTTACATCCATTTTTTCTGTAGCTTATCATTCACATTACAAAAAAGTGACTCTTAATGTGAAAGCAGCACGTCCGTGATGTGACACGCATGCACACAAAGCGCGGCAGGGGGGGGTTTATGTACAGGCTTTGTCCAAATTCACAGATTGGGTTCACATTAAGCGTGTGCAGATTCGCCACGGTTGATGTGGTCCACGGAGACTACATGAAGAGGAGCCATTTAAGGCTTTGTCGAAGAAAGACCCAGCCTGCCAATTGTTTTTCTAAAATGTGGAAATTACCTACGGTTGAGTGACGTCATGTGGCTGAAAATGCAGCCTGTGAATTTGGACACAGCCAGCTCCTCGATCTTATTTAATGCGGACGTCAACTAAAGATGACGTCATGTCATTTAATATAAATGAACCGTTTGTCTGGCTGAATTACTACTGTCGCCACAAATGTTCATTTTTTAATGTTTCGTGAGTCAAGTGGGATTAAAGTAAAATGTTAAGACAAAACTGTTACTCAAAACACATTTGCAGATTCATGGACAATGTTAGTATTCTCACCAGCATTCTGACCTCCAACTTTGCTTTGATAAGTCGCCCATTGCATTTTAGCATTTACTTGAACAGTCTTCCCTCAGGTAAAACAATGTGGAGTTTTTTTTTATGTCACAACCCGTGGAATTGTCTATTGTTTGATTTCTTTCATTTTGGCAGTAATCGTCAACTGGGAGTGGCATTGTACTTTTTGTTTGTACCTTCTCTGGCAAACTGCTGCTTCATGGAGATGAGGTGAGTTCACTGACACCTTATAGTTGTTAATAAACAAAAAAAATGCACTGTAATGTAAAATGTATACACAACAACAACTACAAAAAGAATGTAAAGAAATAAATTGGTTTTATAAAGTCTAATGCATGTAATTGAAAGACTTCAAGAGCCGTGGCCTCGTGAGTGATGTCAGGAGCTCTGCGTTCGGATGGTTTTTACCATTACCACATGGTTGTGTCTCCTCCATGCTCCTTAGAAAGTATTTTCATTTTGTGTTGCATGATTGCATGATTGGTTGGCCCGGCCATTAAACGGCAGAATAAGTAGTTTCATTTCACTTATTGTTGCTGTTTAGTATTTTTTATTACTATTCATTCCTATGCATTATTATGGATTATTATCTTTTGTATATCTAAGAAATATTGGTGTCTGATTTAATTAATTTTGGCTACAATCAGCAATACCATACTGATGGTTCTCCCCACCCGAGCAACCAACCCAAATTACTCTCCCAACCTCAACATCGGTACGTATCAGAGCGGTCGGGGACCTTTCCAGTGGCCGTCACCCATGCCTGAGCAAAATGACAAATGAGGCACCCTGCGTGAAAGATGAATTTCAATCCACTACACCTGTGCAGCCCCACCAAATGAAAGGCCTGATTGCCTCAAATTGCATATTTAGAATGCTTAATTCTGCCATTATGAAACCTATTTACATGAATTAGGGACAATTAGCATTTTCAGACCCACTTCAACTTTGTTCGCCCCGCCCCATCCATTAACATTTGAAAGTGTCGACTGCCAGACACCAGAAAGCCCCACAAACTGATTTGCGCTGAACCCATGTCGACTCTCTGGAAAGACTTTTTTTTATTGTAACACCATGCTAAACGAAGGGGCGGGCATTGTAGTTAATTGACAAAAGCCAGTGTGTGGGAGTCAGCGGTCGGGAGAGAATAGCCAAGTATACTGTTACGTAAGAATAATTTCTCAAGTAAAAAGTAGTCTCCAAATAATTACATGAGTGAGAGTAAGAAAATATTCTGGGAAAATAACGACTCCAGTACTAAGTAACTTGTGACTAACTTCTGTTTCAAACAACACATTCATGTCATAGAGTCAAAAATACAAAACAGGAATATGCAAAATGGAAAAAATTCCCCAAAAATGTCCTCTTGAAACAATATTTATTTGATGAAGGAACAGAAGCGAAGACAGCTTAATCACAATAAATGGTTTTAAATGAACTTTATTTGATTACACACGTGAAACAACCAAAAGGCTGACATTGTTAATTGTATAGTTGGATAGAATTTGCTAATATTGTAAATCAAAAGGTGGAATAATCCACATTTATCAGTAACATTACTCGAAACAATGCAAGTTCGGCCAACTTATATCTTTATCTTCAATGCTGTTCATACAGTATTTATGAAAATCATTTCCATTTCTGTTATTTCCAATATATTGTGTCACTTTTATGAGATACAGTGCAAAGCTTCACAATTTCCTGGTACTATATGACAAATATAAAGTAAATGCCACGACATCTCACTGGATTTAACCTTCTTGTGCTCTCTTTGTTGTTCTGAATGAAAATGACTTCCATGGGTTTTGTTTAGCCTTCATACGATGCTTTACAGTGAGCTATGAGTTTGTTTGTTTTTGTAAGGCTAATCAAAAATTTAAAGAAAATCCCATAATAAGCGAAAGCACGTTAATCAGGTCCTGTGCACATAATAAACAATGTGCAGCCTTTGAGTGCATTTATTGTCTGTATTGAAAGGATGACACCCTCTGACTATCATAATTGTGCTATTGATTACACATAACTCACGTTGTCTTATTATGATTACATTTTAACGGTGACTTTGTGCGTGAAAGGAATTCTCTCCTCTGGTGTCAGTCTTGTTGACTTGTATGATCTATGATTCATCAATACCATCGATTTTCCCAAAGTTCATCCGATTCGTTCAATACAGCCACAACAGTATTTTACATTAAAAAAAAAGATGGCTGGCAAGTCAATCTGCATGTCAGCAAAATGTCACCATAATTGAGGCAGGCTGATGTTTTGTCCCTTAAAAAAGTTCTGACTGTTTTATAAACAGGGCTGGGAGAGGAGACATCAGTCACCAGGGAGCCTGTTAACATTACCAAGGACAGGAATATGTTGAATTAAGCAGTGAGGCGCAGATATGCTCCGCTCGACTCTCATGTGGAATTTTAATGTTCCATTGTGTGACTGTGACCAACAGTGAGTAAATGTTTGCTCAGGAACCGGCCACATCATTAAGTATACCTGCACACCCATGTGAGATAGAATTGGACTATTCTGCCCTTATAAAAAAAAATTTAAAAACTCAACCACTTTGTGCATATTCTATTGCATTAAGTATCATGAGCATCGTTATATTGACTGCTCACACATGTTGCTCAACCATTTGTGTTTAAAGATCCATCGTTTAAAGGCTTGAAACACAGAAATGCCTACGCTATTCATGAGTTCAGCTTTTGAGGTTTTTTTTAAACATTAGGTGTGTCAACGGCGGCCCGGTGATCGACTGGTTTGCACGTCGGCCTCGCAGTGCAGAGGTGCAGGGTTCGATTCCGGCTCCGGCCTTCCTGTGTGGAGTTTATATGTTCTCCTCGTGCCTGCTTGGGTTTCCTCCAGATACCCAGGTGTCCACGCACATTCCAAAAACATGCATGGCAGGTGAATGGAACACTCTAAAGTGTCCCTAGGCGTGAGTGTGAGCATGGATGGTTGTTTTTCTATGTGTGCCTTGCGATTGGCTGGCAACCAGTTCAGGGTGTCCCCCGCTTACTGCACGAAGACAGCTGGGATAAGCCCCGGCACCCGCCGTGACCCTTGTAAGGATAAGCAGACAAGAAAATTGATGGAGGTGTGTCAACTTTCCGAAGACAAAGCAATGTGGTTATTATAAACACAACTTTTTAAACAAATTTTTGTTTGTTTAATGTTTAGTTTGACAGATAACTCCAAATGGGAGTGATAATTAGCAGCTTCTTTCAAAAGCTCTTTACAATCGACTAAACTGTTGCTTGTTTTAACGTGAGTTGAGTTCACTGCCACCATACAGATTTTTTGCTCGCAAGTCAAAAAAGACGGCTCGTATCGAAAAAAATCTTAAGTCGGGTCACTCGTATCTTCCAAAGGTTCCACTGTCATTTGTTTTGTTGACATTAAAGGAGAGATGGTTACAGTTAAAAAACCTCCATCCAAACCCAAGCAGGCACGGAGGGAACGTGCAAACTCCACACAGGAAAGCCGGAGCCCGGATTGAAACCCTGGATCTCTGTACTGTAAGGTGGATGTGCTAACCACTCAGGCGCAATGCCGCCATTTAATTTACATAGCAATTTCAAAATGTCTATCATGTTCAAAAGGACTCTCATGTGCCAAGAACAGATTTGTATTGTCCGTAAACAAGGCTTTGTGGAACACATTCAAGGAATTAATTGTATATAACAAGAATGTGCCCCAGTATTGACCCCTGTAAATCTCCATGTTATTTTTGTTCTTTCACAAAACATTGTTCACTTCCATATCGGAAGTTGCATTGATTTCCAGACCATAATCTTTCGACCTTGGTCTGCCTTCATAGTTATCCTTGTTATGGCTGGAATTTTGATAAAACTGTATTCGATCTCATTAGATTGTGCAAGTGTACCCAACTAATGAAATGGCCAGTGACTACATAGGTACATCCCTGCTGTGTACTTTGCAGGGGTGTGTGGCTATTTGGCGCGCACACATCTAGGTATCTATAGCTGTTGCTCTGCTGGTGGACACTGTGGTGACAGCAGGCTGCCCTCCGAGGGCTCTGGATATCCAGTGTAAATCTGGCCCAGTGGAGCTGTGAAAAAAAGCTAATAATATGTTATTGCAGTCTAGGTCCCCCTGTCGCCTCTCCATCAGAGCACCACTGTCACTTTACACATGGACCACAGTGTGATAATGGACAATAATACCGAGTATAGCTGAGAGTGAGAAGTCCAATCTGCCTCCTGAGTGGTAAAAGGGTTGAGAGAAAGTACACCTATCTGCTGTGTGAGAGCACGCAGTATGTCATCCTAACATGTTCCTCTGGACATCACTTCCAATCAGTAAGCATACTTTTCATTTGTTGTCTTATTCTATAAATCATAACGTTTCCGTGGAAGCCGTGTGAGGGTTTCCCCCATCCAAAAGTCACAATTACCCTATGTTTCAGTGCACGGGCTCATTATTGTGCTTTGTTTTTGTTATTATTACAGTTTTAGGCCTCCATATAACAGCGACTCTGAAGACCACCGGACAATTGTTTCATCATGTGTTTATTCATATTTAATGTAGATGCATTTTCTACCCGCGAAAAAACACGGTCATTAGCTGGAGCTTTGCAAGGCTGTAAACACAAAGATTTGTAGTTATAGGGTTTAAGTTTCTCAAAGAGAATTTAAAATTACGTTATCAGCAGTGACTGCAGGCGCTACCGAACACGCACTGTGGACACATTTTTCTACAGTGGTTGGGAAGTAAAAAATAAATAAAATAACTCCAAAGCATGAACAAAAACAGTTTTTAAATATAAACATGGTAAATAGGCTTCCTTTGAGCCATGAAATGTTTGTGATTCTCCATAAAAAATGTAAAAAACAACTTGTTGATCACAGTGAACATGACCAAAGAAAAAACGTCCATCGGGGGTTTCATTTCTGCACTCATCATATTCCTTTCCTGGGGTGTTGTCTGATTGGATTTTTAGTCACTGTTCATGCAATCAGTGGACAGACTTCGTGTCAGGGATG
This sequence comes from Hippocampus zosterae, assembly GCF_025434085.1. Taxonomy (NCBI): domain Eukaryota; kingdom Metazoa; phylum Chordata; class Actinopteri; order Syngnathiformes; family Syngnathidae; genus Hippocampus; species Hippocampus zosterae. The sequence goes on along the minus strand of NC_067454.1, from coordinate 16,920,360 downwards.
TCACCATCTGTGCCTGTTAATCAGCACTTGGGCAACCCAATTCCAAGTTTCATTTCATAGACAAATGATATTTTCCAATTGTTTTACAGGACCAGATAGAAACATTTAACATTTTTTGGCCAAAGGGCAACTGCTGAAAGGCTTTGGTCAAGGACAATGGGAGGACAAAAAGCTAAAGGTGTTTAGCTTTGCTCGAAATATCCATTTTCCAAAGCACTTGTCGTTACAATGCACTAAGATTTTGCGTCAGGCTGTTTGTTGCCGTGATTGCCTTTCCCAGTTTAAATTGAAACATATAAAAACGGGAATTTCAAATCATACTTACTAAAGTATGTTAGCTAAATGCTAACACACAATGAAAAACGTGTGTTTTTCATTGTGTCAATGCCATTGACAGGCAAATAAAACTAGCAATGTTGTGGCGGCGCGAAGCAACCATGTTTGAAGACAAACAGAGCAGCAGTACATGTAGACGGAATCACATGTAGACGGAATCACACTCACGCTTCCTCTGTTAAAAATGTGCGGGTAACACAGTTGTAAAACTCTTCTTTGTTGAATCATGAAATCATGTGTCCTGGGTATGACGTTAAACTGCATCCAACTGGTCCTCCAGGTTGGAGGTTGGGCGTGAGGTTAACAACCTCACCCTGCAAAAACAAAACCTGTTACAGAAACGACGAGAGGAAGCCATTCCGGTAAACCACGGCGAAGAAGAGACGGCACATCCTTGGATGTATATATGACGGGGCCGGGTGAAATCCAGCAGGAAGCCCGACCCCTGATGACCCCGATCTTTGGAACCAAAACCAACACCAGAGTAGGCACCTGGAATGTGCGCACAATGTTCCAGTCTGGTCGCATGGACCAGGTGCTGAAGAATATGAGGGACTATCGCCTGGACATCTTAGGCGTTAGTGAAATGAGGTGGACGGGGTAAGGGCGCCTCATGGTTAATGGAGCAACTTTTCTGTACTCTGGGAAGCAAGACCACCATTCCCATGGAGTCGGCATCATCCTCTCCAGTAGTGCAGCAAAAGCATTGATTGGATGGAAGCCGGTGAATGAACGGATTATTACAGCAAGGCTCTACACCAGATATGCCAAAGTAACCATCGTACAAGTCTATGCCCCAACCGAAGCTGCCTCAGCGGACGATAAGACACCTTCTACAACCAGCTCCACACCGTGCTTGAGGAGACTTCAACGCAAAACTGGATAATGACAGAAGGGGCCTGAATGCCACAGTTGGACCACATGGGTTTGCGAGCTCCAAGAACGACAACGGGGAGAGACTGTTGATGCTAACCAGTACCAACGGCCTCAGCATTGGCAACACCTTTTTTGAGCACAAGCGGATCCACAAAGTAACCTGGGTTTCACCTGGTGGCGGGACCCGGAACGAACTGGACTACATCTGCGTCAACACAAGGTGGCGCTCGTCATTGCTCGACGTTCGCTCCGAAAGAGGTGCAGATGTGGGTTCAGACCACTTCCTTGTGGTGAGTAAAATCAAGCTGAATCTGAAGAAGGTGAAAAAGGTGCAGCCCAAGAGACCTTACGCGGTGGACAAGCTAAAGAATAAAAACTTCTCAGAAAGCTTCTGTGAGGAATTGAGTAGGAAGCTCAAGATATCACAACACCTTGCAAACATTGAGGACCAGTGGAGTATGTTCTCTTGTGCCATTGCTGACACTGCAGAAGCAGTTATAGGCAGAAAGACGGGTACCAACAAAGAGAGATGGATAACAGACGACACCTGTAAGTTGATTGATGAAAGGAAAGTGGCTAAGATAAAAAGAGAACAAAAGAGGAGGCTCCGGAGCTGGAGGATGGAAGACGAGGAGTACAGACACTTGAAGAGTTGCAGGAAGGATAAAAGACAGTGGCTAGAAGAGAAAGCAAGAGAGGCACAGGAAGCAGCAGAGAACAACGACACGACGACCCTATACAAGATCGTGCGGGAGCTGACCAACTCCAGGAGCAGCTCTAGCGTGCCAATCAGGAGCAAGGATGGCAGGACACTTCTAAGCGACGAGGAGCAAGAAGCAAGATGGCTGGAACACTTCAGGGTGGTTCTCAACCAACCAATGCCTCCCGTGCTCTTCAATTTCGATCAAGAGACACCAGCTCCAGCTCTAAATATTACATCGAAAGAGATATCCGAGACTGAGGTTGCCAGAGCAATCAAGGGCCTTAAGAACAACAAGGCACCGGGACTCGATGAGATAGCTGCCGAGCTGTTGAAACACGGCCAAGATGCTGTTGTGGAGAGCCTTACCCACCTGTTCAACCTGATTTGGCATGCTGAAGAGGTTCCTGCCGGCTGGAGACGTGGGGTCATTGTCACGCTCCCCAAGAAGGGAAGCCTCGCAGACTGCAATAACTGCCGGGGCATTACGCTGCTGTCAATTCCCAGCAAGGTATTCTGCAGTGTTCTGCTACATCATCTTAAAGATGAAGTGGATAACATCTTGAGGGAAGAGCAAGCCGGTTTCAGGAAGGGAAGGTCTTCCGCCGAGCAGATCTTTACCCTTCGAAACATCATAGAGCAGTGCCAAGAACTTCAGATACCACTCATGATCAACTATATCGATTTCAAGAAAGCCTTCGACAGCATCCACCGGGAGTCACTGTGGCAGATCGTCCAGCTGTATGGTGTACCCCTCAAGTACATCAACATCTTCAGGTCATTGTACCACAACTCAACCTGTTGTGTCAAAACCAACAGTGGCACAACTGATGATTTTGACATTGTCACTGGTGTAAGATAGGGTTGCATTCTGTCACCCCTACTCTTCATCATCATAATTGACTTTGTGATGAGGAAGTCCATCACAGGAGCAAAAGTTGGTATCAAGTGGGGAGGGAGCAGACTAGCTGACCTGGAATTTGCAGATGATTTGGCCCTGTTAAGTCACACCCAGCCCGCACTCCAGGAGTTGACCAATAATCTGTATGAACACGGCGTTAAGGTCGGTTTGCTATTAGCCAGGAAAAGACCAAGGCCATGGCCATCGGACAGCACCAACACCTTCAACCACTCACTCTACACCAACATGACATAGAGTACATTGACAGCTTCACATATCTTGGGAGTAACATCTCAAATATAGGTGGTGTGGAGAAAGACGTCAACAGTAGACTTGGTAAAGCTGCGGGAGTGTTCCAACGCCTCCGCAACATCTGGTCATCGAAAGCCATCACTACGACCACCAAGCTACGCCTCTATATGTCAGTGGTTATCCCAACAGCGATTTACGCCTGTGAGACATGGATGAAGACAGCCAACATAACCAACAAGTTAGATGTCTTCCATCGGCGTTGCCTGAGATCCATCGTGAGGATCTCATGGAGAGACCACATCACCAACGAGGAGGTGATGAAGAAGGCAGGAGTGGCTGAACTGTCAGACATTGTCTCTGAAAGGAGAAGGAAAATGATCGGCCACGTACTCCGACTGCCATGAGAGAGACTGGCAAGTGTGGCCATGGACTGGATGCCAGAGGGTGGAAAGAGGAAGAGAGGTAGGCCAAAGAAGACGTGGAGACAGACTGCCAAAGAAGACCTCAGTGAGATGGGTGTCAGCTGGCATGGAGCAAGATGGGTCGCCAGTGACCGGACCAAATGGAGGAAACTCGTCGCCCAATGTTCCAAATAGGAACAGGCGGAACTAACTACCTAACTAACTAACATGAAATCATCATGCACAAAATGTTCACTTCTTGGTGAGGGGAAAGTAAGACACGGCATCAGTTCCGGAGTTACAAGTGCTCCTCTCTTACTATTACCAAAGGCCACAAGAGGATGGCTTCAGGAGCTAGTTTAGGGAAGATTTGTTAAATGAGATCACATATTGCATGTGAGCATTTGGCCTCAGCAGGTGCAGCATTTACAAGCCCCTTTAAGAATGTTTCCAGTCTTCACACAAGCGTTTCTAAATTCATCAGCTCGGAGTAAATTGCAGTTCCTTTGTAATTATTGCAATGTTGAGAGGGCACAGGGGCCATTTTATTTTCTGTCCGATGATTGAATTTCTGCCCTTTTTCTGAGGAAAGTAGCATTTGGTGCACGACACCAGCCTTTGTGCTATTCCAAGCCTCATGGGTCCAATTCCCATTATTTACTTGACTGTGACCCTGTATCGTGACCCCTGGAGTCTCTCATTCTCCACAAGTTTACTTTTAAATTGCCCGCCTAATGGCAACCTGCATTTTATACTAAACTGTAATGAACACCGCAATTATGCTGAAGGTGATGGAGGTGATTTGTATATGAGAGACGGGGTGATTGGATCGGCCCCCTCGTCCCCCACTCAATTTGACTATCTCTATGCTCTTCTGGCATTCCCACAGACCTGTGGTCAGCACTTTCAGGTGGAAGGAAACGAAGCCTCCACTTGTGGTAATGCACCCACTCGGTGCGCTGCCAAGCTGCGCACCAATGAGGTGACTGCAGAATTAAGTGCTCGGAATAAATGAATTCATTCTGGCAGAAATGTGTCAAATGACCTTTCCGCTGCTCATTACACATGGCGCACATTACACCAGAGAAATGCTTCTGTTGTCAGCTCTCCTTTGTTTCTCTCATCCTCTTCCCTCCTTGTCAAAGGGGAGTGGTAATTAATTGAAATCATTTCCATGTGTAAGGTTGCGTGGATCCCTCCTCAAGGTGTGTGAGCGGGTCGATAGATATTTGTGTGTATGGGGAGTCAGGTGCTAAGTTCTGCAGTTGCACAACACTAAATGACTGCCCAAGCTCTACAAAACCAATTGGAGTGCAGAGGCGTTTGAGGGTAGGAAGTACCAGAGAGAGGAAGAGAGACGGAGCACAGGGGTGTGTTGGGTGGCGGGGGGTTGCCGAGGCGAGGGCGCTGCCTCCAGCCGACAATATTCTGACGGCGGCGAGGGCAGTCGCCGTCTGAAGAAATTGAAATGTTTTGTACCATTCAAGGCTGGCCACATTTTTCATTTCCCACCATTTTTCTCGATGATTAAAAGGCTGTTTATGAGAAGTGAACAGTCTCCTTGGAGGAGATATCCTCATGCCTCACCTGACTGAATGCACATAGTGGAGGCTGAGCAGAGCTTATCCTCATATAGAGCCTCCTTGGCAAGGAGTGCTGGGGCTTCATGAGGCTCATACATGCTGCTGATAATTGCTTTTTACAGAGTGACTATGCAGAGACCAATAAATATGAATAAATTAAAAATGTACTCTGGTAGAAAATTGCTTGGAAAACAACCACCCGCCATTAAAATATGTAGAATGCCTTTTATGTGAAGCAACCTGGGATTAGATATCACTGCAAATTAGCACACCGCCCAACCATACTCAAGAATTTGTCATTTTCATCACTGGATTTAGTCATTAAAGTCCTTGTGAAGTGAAAATAAAAGCCTTGTAAATTTGGTATACCACGGAGAAGGCTCTTGTTCACAAACCTGACAAACACGATGATGTCAGGTTTGTGACAAAAATCATGCACTGACTGTATGAAGTGATTTTTCACAATTTTGAAGTCTCAAGACATTGTCGCTGTTCTCAAACGCTGTGGGCGTGTTCACTGAATATATGAAATTGCACCCTCTATATATTAAAAAATCCTAGTCTCACCCCTCGGGTGGTGTCCGTCCCCCATTCAGCCTGGGTCCTCTACCAGAGGCCAGGAAGCTTGAGAGTTCTGCGCAGTATCCTTGCTGTTCCCAGCACTGCACATTTCTGGACTGAGTTGTCCGATGTTGTTCCTGGGATCTGTTGCAACCACTCATCTTGTTTGACACGACTGTCACCTTTACCTTCCAGGGTCTTTCCAGCTCCTCTCTGAGCCCTTGGTATATTTTGAGTTTTTCATTTTTTTATATATGGATGTGTGTGTGTGTTTGTGTGTGTGTGTGTGTGTGTAAATCTCTGAATACACTTCACAGGCACTTTCAGGTTCAAAAGAAGCTTACATTATAAAAGTGGTGCATTGAGATACAAATGGAAATAGTTCCTTGACCAAGCTTGTAACCCTAATCATCTTTGGAAATGTCATGAATCCATTCCAGCTGCTCAAAAGAACCAACAAAAATGTCTTTGTATTGATGAAAATAGCACTTCATAATGTTATGTTCAATTAATTAATATTTCTTCAGTGGATAGACTTGTTCATGACTTGCCAAACTGCACGGTCCTAATAATATAGGGTATTGCTTCATGTTATTGCATTACTTTTCTGGTACTGGTATATAATGCAACCAACCAAGAAGTAAGTAGGACATGTGATTGTATAATCCTGTAGGGAAAATATAATTGTTTCATGTTTGACCAAACGATTTCGAAAAATAACACTGATCTGCATCCAAAAATAAACAAAAATGACATAAAGACATAATTTTCAATACTTTTGGTTTTTTTTTGCACTGAAGACAATTTTGACCCATATGCTCCAGTTTGTCGGTTACACAATATCTGCTATTAGTTTTTTGTTTTGTTTTTATGCATTTATTTAATTATTTTGTGGGCTGTTTTGCTATGCTACTTGCTAGCAATGCACGGGCTTGGCCACACAGTTAAAAGAGAACTCTCCGCACTGCTAACTTTTAATAGTCCAAGAACATTACGTGAACTGCCAAGGGATTCAGAGAACATCGTGTATCTATTAGGCCACTCCTAAGAGCAGATTTCACCTCACTTTGCTGCAAGGATAATTGGAGCATATAGTGTTCCATTAGCCTGCCATGCATGTTTTTGGAATGTGGGAGAAAACCGGAGCACCCGGAGAAAACCCACGCAGCCACGGGAAGAACAGGCAAACCTGCCAGAGGCAGGAATTGAACCCTGCACCCTTGCATGGTGATATCCATCCATCCATCCATCCATCCATCCATCCATTCCAATTTGACAGCTGCATTCTACTACATTAGCATGTTGGTTTGAATTTGAGTAATTGTTCCTCCTCAGTCTCCTGCATCAATGCCTGCACGTACTGTAGCTCAAATTTCTGAGAAAACCATTTGCCTTCTCCCTATGACTTGATGTTTGCATAATACTGAGAAACGTTGATGGAAATCTCCCGCTTTTCGTGACCACTCAGCCTCTCTTTCCATCAGCCCAAGTCGCCTTTTAAAAACTCCTTAATTACATCTGCTAATTATTTGCAGGGGAGGTACAGAAGCATACGAACACGTTCGCCTGTGGTCGGAAGGCAACACAAACACGGAAGGGGATCAGGATCATCAGCATGTGTGATGAGCTCACACAGATAACGTGGCCACAACACTTCCATGACATTGTGGCTGTGTTACCTCATTACCGCAATGTCACAGCAGCAGTGTGGGGATGTTGTGTTTGGGCAAGTGGAGGGGGCCAATGGGGGCATAATAAAGGTGGCGTTCAAGGGGGGTTGGGGGTCCGCTGCAGGTATCGGGCCTCTGCAGAAGAGCTGATTAATTAAAAGGAGCTCAATTAAGGTTACTGAGCTGATCCCCTCCCCACCCCTCGATTTGCTCATTGGATAAAAGTGGAAAGAGCAGAGGGGGGTTCAAGGGAGGGGAAGCATCCTTGCTTCTTTTGACATTAACACGCCTGCACTCGCTATATACACACACACACACACACACACACACACAGTGTTGACTCAGTGCAGTACACCCCACCTTGGCAGAGTGACAGTCTTCAGAGTCTCAAAAAGCGCCCAGAGTGTTTTAATCCCTGCAGCCCATCAAGCCACCCACCCACACTTCCATCTGTCAGGGTGGAAGCGTTTGGGGGAAGGGGCACACGGGTACACCTCATTCCATCCCGGCGGATTTTGTCATTTCCTTTGCCTCCTCACATTTGCCAAAATTCACACCCCTAAATGAGCCACCGTGGCCTCGAGTCACTGAAAGCCTACTCACCTTTTTTGGGGGGCACAGGGGGGACAAAATACTTTGTGTCAGTACCCTAATACATCTGGACCCACCTTCAAAGTAAAAGTGTCCAATTTTTCCAGATTTACTGGACGTCTGCTTTCCCAAAGACTTCAAGTTGGACTAGAGTTTTGTTCCTTTAGTTTTCATTTAACATGTCATAAAGACAACAGTGTGCTGAAGTCTAGTGTTGTAAGGACTAAACCTTAAGATCGTCTTAACGTTTACTCAATTAAACACTTCATTCCAAATGTTTTTTTTAAACAGGCCAAAATTTTAATAGAGAATTGACTGTGTATTTTTTAGCTCGGAATGAAGCAAGAATTAACAAAAGGGAGGGTCTTTAATACCGTTTTTAAAGGTTTTCCTGGTTTGCCTTGTCTAGAATGTTCAATTCTTCTTCATGACCAGGATCTCAAAGAATATTTGAAACAGTCACAGATGTGAATCATTTTCAAATTACAATGGATATTAAAAGCTTTTATCAAATGCTATGTTTTAATGATTCATAAAAATTTGGTTGCACAAGTATGTACAGGGGGTGTGGCTTTGTTCAGAATTAACATTCAAACTCGTGTTAAATGGGAGTGAGTACACACCTGGCACCATTTAAAGTGCCCTCGATGAACACTCCACAAAGTTCTGTTGCTCTAGTAGGCTTTTCCTGACATTTTTTTGTTGTCCCATTTGACAACTCAAGCCATGGTTTGCAGGTTACCTTCAAGGTCGAAAGTTTAAAAATGATTTATCTGGGTCTCATTTTTTTAACATTACAAAAACCTGGCATTTGAGCCTGGGTGTGTAGACTTGTTATATCCGCTGCATATTTGAAAAAGGAAAATCATTTGGGGTGTATAAAACACAAAATGTGGATGCTGTAGTCATATACACTGAGATGAGAGATTAAAGCATAATCACTTTTTATACTTGGATTTTTATGAATAAGACAGGACGGCGTACATCTTGGCCATTTATTTATTTTTAATACAAACAACAACAAAAAAGCTGATTCGTTTGTGAGACAAAGCACAGCATCACAGTTTGCCATTATACAATGTCAAAAATACAGGACGTAAATTTCAGCATCATCTCCAGGAAATGAATTCAGCAACCTCAAACAAGAATGACTCATACCAGTGAGAAAACACCAGCTTTCGTAATTACAATAAAGTCTTCAGAATCTTAATATTTCATGGTTTGCTCTCTCTGAACAAAACAGTGAGGAGAAAAGAACCCATTGAACTTTGATAAATGTTTTACAGCCGTCGTTTCTTGTGTGCAATACAAACAAATAGCAGCTTGTTTTTTTTTTAACACAGGCTTAAAAAAAAAAAAAGAAAAAAAGGCCCCATTACTGGCACTCATTCACTTCCAAGATGCAAATGGACGGATTTGAAATTCAGCCTCTGTGTGTTCTGCTTGGCTACTTTAATGTTGTATCTCTGCGAGGGATTATTCTCTCTACGGCGGAAAAAAACTGTGCTTGAATGGAAGCGCCCTCAAAGTAGCTCCGGCTGCTTTCAACGGCCTCCAAACAAGATTAGAGCCGTGGTGCCCTCCAGTCCCAATCCTCTGCATTCACACGGAGCAGAACCAGCCTGTGTGACAGTCTTTCTGTTTTGACACCGAGTGGGAGCTGTGTTTGAAATTGAGAGGTCACCACGTCAGAAGAAAAATCCCCATCGCCCGCCACAGTGTTGGGATATCGTTTCATTCAGGATCTGTGTAATTGGGTAAATGTTGCTTGATAAAACCATTACATTGAGTTTTTATAGAACAAAAATGTCATTGTTCAAGATTTTGGCATACGGTCCTCTTCCAAAGTATTGGAACAGCAACAACAACTTTTATTTCATCTACATGAAGATGTGTTAAACAACTCAGGACAGAGCACCTTTTGTTGCAAGCCACCCACTTCTCAAGTGAGCAAAGGTATTGGCGCATGTGACTAATGAGTGTTGTGAGTGACTCAGGTGTTGGCTTTACGAATGATTACTTCAACAACATACAGTGCTTGCGTTTAACTTTGGGTTTCACCTGTGAAAACTGTGATTGCTGTTAAGCAAACATGAAGACCAGAGAGCTGTCAACGGGAGAAAAGCCAACCATTTGGAAGCAGAGTGAACAGGGAAAATGGCTCAGAGTTATTGCAAAAACACTGGGCATAGCCAATAGTACAACAATTTGGAATGTTCTGAAAAAGAAAGAAACTACCGGTGTATTGAGCAAGGTCAGCCAAAGTGTATCATCCACAGTTGTGAAGAAACAACCCGTCAGTGACGTCACTGCCAACTTCCACAATGCAGGGGTGAAGGGCTCACAACCCACTGTTTGAAGAAGACCCAAAAAAAGAAATGGACATTCATTACCACAAGATGCAAACCAATCATGAGCAATAAGAATTGGAAGGCCGGATTGGATTTTACAAAGAATGTACAGAGATGAGCCACAAACGTTTTGTAAGTTTTATGGACCGATGCGGCTAAGATTAACCTCTTCCAAGTGGTGGTACGACCAAAGTATGGAGAAAGAAAGGATCTGCTTATCAGTGGCAATTTACAGAAAAATGCATCCAAACTAATTGGGAATAGCTTCGTCATGTAAAAAGATAATGACCCAAAAGACACTGCCAACACAACAAAGGACTTCACCAGGGCGAAAAAGTTCAAGAGAGCATTTCACCTCCTGCAGAGAGAAACCCCAAGAAACAAACAGGAGCTGAAAGGAGCTGCAGTAAAGAGGCTTGATGCAGTTATTGCAAGTAAGGCTTATGCAAACAAATGTGAAATGTTATTCACTCTAATTTACGGTAATCATGTCTGTTCCAATACTTTTGAGAATTTGAAAAGTGGGTGGCTCTGTCCTGACTTGTTAAGCTCATCTAGCTGTAAATATCAAGGAACTTAGTAGATGGACTTCTGAACATTTGTTTTGATCTGAAACCTAAACATCTTCAGTATACCACAAAAACAAAGGAATTGACGTTGGCGTTCCAATACTTTTGGAGGGGTCTCATACTTGAGCAGAGCTGGGTGTCAGAGCTTGACCAGGATGCATTTTCAACAGTAAAACATCTTAATGTCATGAATATGAAGTTCTAGAGAGTAACTTTTGGGGCGTGAAATAGGAAGTCCTCAAAGGACATTTATGGAGACAGAGAGAAAGTTGGATCAAGGATCCGAGTATAGAGGCATAATCTATTTGTAACATTGAGCCTTTTTGGCACCCCGTACTTCCTGAATGCTAACATAATATAAACACATTTCTCATCAACAGCCTTTGCTGCTTTAAAATGAGTCATTCTCACATACCACCATGGACAGGTGTTCGATATTTTCTGTATGTGAGAAGTGTATTTGAATACCTTAAAGAGTCCCTTGTGTTGTTTGGGCAGCCTGGCAACAGCCGATGGTGAAAAAGTAAACATTTGCGCAGTCAATCTGCTCTGTCCCGCAGATTGAGGCCCTTTGGCAAAAACAGGACAGCAGAGGAGAGTTTCTGGATTCATACGGTAGTTATTAAGTGCACACACTGGCCTCGTCATTAGGTACATCTGAAATATATGTGACTCAAACATTAAAAACCAGTTGACAGTATGTACAGACTACAGGTACAGCCACAGTGATAAGCCTCTTGTTAAACGAACAGCAGCTCTCTGACAGTTTGAAAAGAAAGCATTTGAATCAAAGGCAGAAATTGAGCAAGTGTGCACCAACAGGCCACAGAGAGCATTGTACTATTTTTTTGGCATTGCCATTACAAGTGTATCTCTGCTCATTCCCGCCAGATTGCATTATTTGTTCACATCCCTGTTAAACCGTATCATTAAATACAGGAAATCTCTTTCAAATCGTTTTTTTTTTCATCAAACACTAAATCTAGTTTTGAGGTCCTTCTTTGTTCCGTGAGGCACCTCTGTGCCTTTAGTCTTGTTTTGACAGTCCCTGCCAGTCAATCATACTTCTAGTGGAGATGGAGGAGATCTCTGTCCGTTTTGATGGGAGGCTGCTTTCTTCACCGAGTTTACATTTGTCTTGCGCTGAGACTTGCGCAACTTTACACTCGACTGTGGGCGGGGTTTCACGCCAGTCTGCGGAGATCAGATTCATATTCATATTACGTAACACAATTGTCAATCACATTCATTTAAAGGGAAAAAAACTGCAGCAACATGGTCATGTCTTCATTGCTTTAGTGAAAGGTTGATTTGGCACCACCTAGCGGTTAAAACAAATGCAAGCCACTTGGAGACATGGTGCTTCAACCCTTCTGTCCCCTAAAAAATGTAACATCCAAGAAAGGTTTTTACAAAAAAATGTACCATCTTTATCGTTGGCGTGAATTTGACCACAGAAATTTGAAAAGGGTTAGAAATCAAGTTCCTGTGTGTCTGGTAAGCATATACCATGTTTGTACAAGCCTGGCAGCTTGATTCTGGCCGTCGCCTGAAACTGGCTTTGGATCTGTGGCCAGTCTAGCTTATCACGCCCTACTATGTTTGTTTGTCTATTACATACAGTAAGTAGCTTTTTGAACTTGAAAATCGCCCCCCCCCCCTAAAAAAAGAGAACAGAACAGTTATGACAGAGAACAGTTATGTAAAATGTTCATACTTTTCTAGTTTTTATACAGGTAACCCAGTCTATGTTTTACCGAGTTGTCCGCAGTTAAATAGTATGATAGGTTATGAAAGAAAAAAATAACCTTCCTAAAAACTTTGCTGTTGACCAGAAACGACGAAATTTTAAAGAGGGGACAGATCCTACATTCTTCAAAAACAAGCAGCCAAACAGGATATGTGTTTTAAAAAAATGAATACAAGCCATTATAATTATAAAATATTAAATGGGCAAAAAATATCAAGATATTTCGCATGTTTAGAGATTTCACACACCGAATGGGGTCAAATTGACCTCCCACAAATAGTAAGTGGGTTAATAGGATCAAATGAACAAAAACAATGCAGGGCCATAGTCTCCCTTTCGCACGTGGGTCTTTATTTACTTTACATGTCTGGCTTCCGCAACTTTTTCCTACACACATTCTCCTGTCATGACTTCTAACCCAAACACATACTGTAGGTGGCGAATGTGTGCGCAGCAAGCCAGGGAGTGTCGTCATTGAAATCTGAGACTGGCTGTAAATCATGCCGCATGGAGTTTTCCAGAGACTTGTGAATGCCAGACAAATGTTGGCCGTAGATGAGCAACAACTAATTAATGCACAATAGAGTGGAGCTGAAAGAGACAGTAAAAAAGTACAACATTTTCTCTTTTTCCTGTTGATGGCCGCTGCCCTCTTTGGTCTTAAGGGTAACCGACAAGGGTACAAACCATAAATAAAAAGGGGGCTGGGGCCAACATTTTTTCACATCCTGCTACACCACTCCACAAAGTGTTGTGAAAATAGCTTTGTAGTTTGGTGCATAATCCTACGTTTAAAACTAATGCTTTAAATGAACTCGAATAAAGTTTGTCCTCTGTTGTAGTTTTTCTACTTTTAGAGGAAATTTCACTTTTATCTGGTTGTGTACCTGTCGACGGAGTGAAAGTGATAAATTATATTTGTGAATTGGAACTGCTAAGCGTCCTTTATCATTCGAATGTCAAATGCGTATGCAGCTGACTGAAAGGTTTTTTTAATGGAAATTTGATATCATGTTTACACGAGAGCCATACAGATCCCCAGTAAGGAAATGCACGTGTGGATCTAGTGAATGAGTGTAAAGTACCAGTTTGTTGGACGTGGAAGGAGTGCAGCAAGAGTCACTAAGATCATCATGGCTCAAGCCGTTGCTTTTGACCTTGGGTGACACTGGTGAAGCAGTTCTGGCAACACGGGAGAGGTCCTGGGTTGGGTTTGGGTCCTGCGTACCTGTCATGGATGGCAGCAGAAGATGGCCTTGAAACTGGTTCGTTTGTTTGAGGAATGTGGTGCTGTACTGAGTCTCTACGTGTTTATGATGGCCAATCTTTATTGAATTTTCAACACAACGTCGGACATTCTGATACGTATTCTGGTCGAACGGGGTTGGGCGAAGACACTGCCCTCGTTCAGACATCTTCTGCATTCACGTTCTTCATTCATTGTGAATGCCTCGCCACAGCAAAAGGGGCAGTCGGCTGGTGAAGCTAAAGCAGAAGCTAAAATTTTTTTGTCATCGGTTCGTTCCCGAACACATGGATTTATTTTGACGTGGCGCTTCCTGGATCCTGTCAATTTCTGCCTGGCACCGGTCGTCGGTTTTACTGTGGCTTCTCGGCTTTGCTGCCCTCCGCACTTCGATGTCGATCTCCAGCTCCCGAGGGGGCTTCCCCTGAGCTTGTCGATCAGAAGAGCCACATACTCCCGCTACTCCCATAAGGATCGCTTTGTTAAATGTCCAGTCATCAACTTTTATCCTGAGGGAGTCCTTCCTTCCAATGAACTGCATTTCCTCTATCTGACGGAGACTTGGACAAGTAGGGCTGAGTGCAGCTTTTTGCTGAAATTATTGCCACCTGACTGAACTTTTTTTTGACTCCCGAAGGACATCGGGCCTTGGTGGTGGTAAACGGTGACTATTTATAAAAACAAGTTTAAATGTTAACAGGGAATATTCGCCGCGTCGATCGCCGGCTTTGACGTCACCTTCTTTGAAGGGGGCCGAGGCGTCCAGTCATGTACCGACCTCCCAAATACTTTGTGTAACTGCTGTGGCTGTGTTCAGAATCACATTCAAACTCATTGAATGGGAATCAACGCACATTCACCACCTAGAGCCTCTGATAATTTCCAAATAAAGTTTAGAAGTTCTAAGTAGGATGTGCAATGGGTATTTTTGATTCATTTGAGGTTAAATGATCTTACTCTTCTCCTGTTCGTGGAAGTTGTGCATCATCTCCAGTGCGTTGAGAGGCATCGCGGGCGTGCTGGTGTCACCCTGTAAACAAAGTAGCTAGTGAGCACCCCTCATTCCATTCCCGGGGGTGCTTTGTGACTGCAGTCAGAAGAGTCGGTCGGATGTCTTACTGTAATCCACGGGTTGTCCCGTAACTGATTAGCTGACATGCGGTAAGCAGGGTTTTCTTTCAGGAGGCACGTCACTACTGTTTTGGCTGTTGACAAAGTCAAGTCATTCAGGGCATTTGTCAAGCCTTGTCTATGACACAAAAGTTTCCCTCTTATTTGAACATTAATGTACTGTATTTTGCCTTTAACTTGTGAGTCTTTAGAAACGGACATTTGTGATAAAGTCTCACCTGCATCGCTGACTGTGTCCCAGATGGGTGAAGAAAATTGGACTCCTATTGTTCTAATCTCCTTAAGTCGGTTTTCTTTTGATTTGGATATAAATGGAGGCTCCCCGCACAGCCTGTTGGAGAAGACAGATGAGACTCATGTATTCATAGTCCATGGATGCATGAAGAGTGCATGTATGTGAATATTGTATATATGTATGCCTTATACACACGTATGTTTGTCTATAAACACACTTTGTCATTTTCGTCTCATGTGAAAACCAGAATAAAAACATATTTAGATTTTTGCGCGCGTATACATGGCTTTTACAAACCAGAATACTGCCAATATTCGCCAATATTCGGATTTAAAGGCTTATTGACTGCAGCTAAATATAGTCACTATATTTTGCACCATTCTGCAGGATATTCACGCATAATCTATGCCATAGATTCTCGAGACACATTTTATGTGCCTCGTTGTTGGCTGCGAGTGCATACAGGTCACAAAGAGAAAAGACTGGGGGGGGGGGGTCAGACGTGAGACTCAGCACGTAGACTAGAGCGCCTCATTTTCAGCCATGAGTGTTCGCACTTCATCAAGAGAAAGGCAGAAGTACGAGGGCGAGCTGGGGGGATGGGATGGTTGGGGTGTAGTGGGGGCATGGGTATTCGGGGGGGAATCCGATGTAACAGCCAGCATGTGGACTCGGTCTTCACGCTGGCATGGGTGGCTATAGTGCGCCTTATTGTTGGCCATAAGTGGTGAACTTCAACTCCAAATTTGGCCTGGGTATGAATAACATAAGCCTTCACTGTGTATACTTACAAAATATACATAATGACTCCTACGCTCCACATGTCACACCAGTGTGTGTAACCACGTTGGCTCATCATTTCAGGAGCTATAATTAGGGAAATGGAATTATTTGAAAATGGCAATATCACATTTACAATCCCAGCTCATTAAGTTCCAGCACAAGCCTCCCGGCGGTAGAATCAAAGACAGCTGCAGGCGTTCACGCTGCAGCTCATACCACCCTTGCTATCGTCATGATGATCATCACTGTGAGGGAATGCAATTGTCATACATACCCATATAGACTGGAGTGCCACAAATGTCTGACAGAATATTATCACTTCCAACACCCAAAGTCTTCACTGATAAGCCAAAGTCTGCAACCTGGTTGGAGAAAAGCAAATAATCTCATTGTTCTATAGGGATCTGAGAAAAAAAAATGTTGTCTCGCCTTTGTACGACAAGTCCAGTGTGCATTGGCCAGTTTACGCTTCCATATTGTTTGGATTATATTTGACCCTCTTTGACATTTGATCGCAGTAGAAACACCCTAAAATGCCATTCGTTTAACCTGAAATGTGATAACCTTTCTTGAAATGCACAGAAATGAAAATATTGAAATGCCATTCTTTTGTACAGGTGCCGCAAAGTTTATGTCCACTGAGGTTGTACTGGGTCAGATTTGCAGCCCCGATGAAGTGTCCAGGAGTATCCAACAATATTGTAGAATGCAGCAAAAACAGAAATTCAGATCCTCAGAACTTTGACTACGATGCTTCTCCTAAACTCCATTCAAATAATTACATAGTTAAAAAAAGCCTATTCACACATAAAAAGGAAGCTGGCATGAAAGCCATTTCTTTGCAATGTTTTTTAGGTTCACAAATCGGATCATGTAACTCAAGTAGACAAAGATAACACGTCTTTCTCCCAAATTGGATATGTTTAGAAATGCTCCCTTTCAACCTGCATGGCCCGTATTGCATTGTTGGCTTGTTATGAATGCACAACATGCTGAGCTCAGCTGGTAGTTTGTTTTAAGACACTGCCTTTACTTTTGTACATGTGTTTGACACCAGAGGGAGACTGTCATAATGAGATCTAGTTATTGCTAAATATAGTGGAAATGGTGGGTGAAGCATATTCAAACACAGGAGGAGACACAAGCTTTGGTGTATAGTTTTAGAATAATTGTAACCTTACCTTAATGTCAAGCCTGCCATTGTAATCATCGAGAGAATTTTTCACCAAAATATTCTCAAGTTTCAAATCCCGATGCATTATGTCTGCAAGTTGAAAAAAGCATATTATTACACCCACATACAGTATATAATTACTTGACATAAACATGCAATGTATCCTACGGGCCTAAAGACACTGATTGCCTCACAACAGTGAGGGACCACTGAGGTCAACAAACCAAATTTGACGACATACGACTAAAAGCAGTCCCTTGACACTTAAAAAAAGTTGTTTGCTGTTAGTTTTTCCCGAATCCAAGCATCGGGGTGTCACAAAGCTTCACATCAATGCTTAAAGAGGTGCACTGGTTCAAAGTATCAATGAAGAGAAACGTGTTACTTTTTTTGTGAAGGTAGGTGATGGCGTCAGCTAAGCATCCAATAATGTGTCTCGCCTCCTCCTCGGGAAAGAACTGTTTCTGCTGTAGCACTTGCTTCAGTTCACCTCCCACACACAGCTCAGTGATCAAATATGTCATCTTGGGAGGAAGCATAAATGCACCTCACGACCCAAAGTCGAAATGTATCTGAACGTCCCTGGACATGATGAGAAATGCAAACGACGGCAAAGCTTACCTGGGCGGTCTCATAGATCTCCTCCAGGCGTAGTATGTGAGGGTGGTCGACTTGTTTGAGTATTTTGATTTCTTGCTCCAGCATCTTGATCTTTGTACTTCCCGGCTAATTAATTAATAAAAGCACAGTAATGACCAACATTAACATACAGTAGTGTAGTAGGCTCAAGTGAACATCAAAAATAAGGCAAAAGTATATTGATTATTTTAAGCCACCGCAACATTATCAATCACTAAAACGTTAATAAGAGCGCTTTCAATACATAAAAATGCAATGCAAAAACACACACGCAAACATACACAAGATAAATAGGTAATGGATCCAGTGACCTAAGGACCTCAGGCTTGTGCACACTTTGAACATTACCGCTGCACATACATTTCACATACCACACAGGATTAAACACTTCATGCCATTTTATGATACTCACTTCTGCCTTGCAAACCGTCTTGATGGCCCATTGGGTCTGTGTCCTAATATGTGTGGCTTCGTACACCACGCCGTAACTTCCGTGGCCCAGTTTCTTTCCAAACATGTATATATCCTGTGCGGATGAGAAAATATCCAAATTTATAGTCTCCATTTGCTTCAACTCACACACGTCAAAGACAGCAAATAATTTTTACTGTGATATTTTATTGGAATGAAGGATCATTAGACTGCTTTCGATTAATCATTAACCAGAATTCTGTATGCGCTGTGCCAATTTAAAACGCTGACAACGTATTGGTCCCCCCCCGTCCCCCGCCCACCCTTCCCAACTCCACCTCCACCACCACCACAATCTGTGGAACTACAGAATATAGCAATTTCTATTCAAATGACAAATGATGAGTTTGCGTCTGCATTTGGTTTCAATCTCAGGTCTAATTAACTCACTCATTATCTGTGTTCACGCAAGGCTAGCCAATAGTGCTTTGTGTGTACAAGTAATGTGAGCTTCTGTATACAGCAACAAAATGAACTTTTGATACATATGGCCTGCAGATGTAAAAAGGTTGTGTGACTGTGACTGATTTATGTAAAAAAAAAAATCTCACTTTACCTCCACGTCGCCATCCCCAACCAGACGAATGTGAGGCACATCCCTCTCCGAGATACCCTTAGCCGCTGTGTTTTTTCCGAAGCCACTAAATGCTGCCTCTGCCATCTAGAGACAGAAAAACAGTGCTATTATTTTTCTTTGTCATGTCTTAATTGGTTTATAATGACTGTTTTTACTGCTAATCAATTACCGTAAAACAAAAGTATCTGAAAAAAATAGTGAAATTGTTTTTGAAGTAGTGCTACACTGTTTAGTGTGTTATATGTTCAGTGAGGTTTTTTCCAAGGGATAATACAGAATATTGTCACCTTAAAATAATAGCCAAAATTAATATTTTTGACTTCTTTTTTACCGTAAACTTCTCCATTCTAAGCTAAAAAAGATCGTCCCATAAGACTCCACAAATGCAATAATTATTATAAATAATAAGTATTTGGTTCTGTTTATTGTTTTCTGAGAAAAATACTTTATTTTAGGCCAATAACAATATAAACGACATTGAATTGTCACAAAATATGTGAGATCACAATACTGACTAAAAATTCACCAGCATCACTACTTTGTAGACTCATCAACAACAGCAATTGCTCCTACTTATCCTACAGAGACAGTATAAATTTTTGAGATATCAAGGATGGGATGCATAGTACAATGAAACAAAATGTTGTCCTCCCCTAAATTAATGAGGTTGGTCTGTAATTGGTTTTAGTGGTTCCATCAAGATTGTCATCTCGATATGATTCCAGCATGCAAGGGGGGTTGCCCTGCTGTCAAGACTTGGAATCGACTTCCTTTATCTTCAAGACACCCCAGTGGCTTTATAAGATGGGAGCCTGATCTGGTGAGTGACGTGGAAGCCATAAATGAGTGTAAAGCTACATTAGTTAGGTTTCTTTTGCAGCAGACACATTGCACTTTGTTCACTTATTTCCATGTGTAAAATGATGACAAATGTTGGACATTGTCACATTTCGGTTTTTCGGTCTGGCCAGCAGGTGGCAGGAGCGGTCTCTCTAGCACACCTGCTGGCAATCATTAATCAACAGAGACACTATTTAAGGACTCCTACATTCTACACCTGTTGTGGGAGTATTGTTTTTGGCATTGCTTACCTCATTGCTCATTGACTAGTGGCTTTTGACCTCGTCGTGTTTTCGCGTGTAGTCTCGGTACCAAGTTTGTGTGTAAGTACCATTTTGTTTTGATGATCTGGCTTTTCTTGCGTGTACAAAGTGTTACATTGTTTTTCGTTCGTAGTTTGTGGGCTTTACTTTCCTTTTCTTGCTCTTTTGTGCAAGCACCTTTTGTTAGTCGTTTTTGATTTACCTCCTGGTCCTCATTGTGGACCAGCGCTTTATGTTCTCGCTTATTTTCGGTTCGGTTTGGACATTAAATTGTCTTACTTCGGAGACCTTGTTTTTGTCTACGTTTTTTGGATCCCCCTCCCTAACTCGGTTTACCCGAGTACGTAACAGAATACTCCCACCATAATGGATCCTGTAGACATTAACAAGATCATGACCGCCTTGACCAGCCAGGGTCAATTAGTGGGCCAGCAACGACAGGAGCTCTCGGAGCTCTGGGAGTAGTCGCCGTCCTAGCCCAGCGGCTGGAGATATTGTGTTCCCAAGGGGAACACGCGACCCCCCGAGAAACGCCACCCCCAAGGGTCCCGGCGGCTTCATCCGGGACACCCTCTTCCCCGATCATGGGGCGAGAGCCCAATCTCCCCCACCCCCCTCGCTACGGGGGAGAACAGGCTCTCTGCAAGCAATTTTTACACCAGTGCTCTCTGATATTCGACCAACAACCAGCTACGTACGAGAAAGATGGCACGAAGGTGGCGTTCATTATGAGCCTGTTGACTGGTCAGGCGGCGTCTTGGGCAGTAGAGATCAGCAATGCTCAACCCGGGCTTCGGTCTTCCTACCCAGAGTTTGTCGGCGAGTTCCGGCGCGTATTTCAACATCCGGTTATGGGAAGGGAGGCCGAAGGTCGGCTATTAGCTATTCGGCAAGGATGACAATCCGTTGCCGAATACTCCATCTCTTTTCGCATTTTGGCCGCCCATAGCGGTTACGGGGACCACGCCCTGTGTGGTTTGTTTCGCCGCGGGTTAAGTGCGGCGTTAACTGACGAACTGGCAACCCGCGACGATAGCCACAACTTGGAGGAGCTCATCGATTTGGCCCTCATTGTGGACAACCGCATGCGGGAGCGTGAGAGGGAACGTATGGAAGAGCGAGGAACTACCCGTGTCCCACCCCGACGTACAGGTCGTCGGCCGGCTGAGCACGAGTCCTGGCGACCACCCGGACCCGAGCGTCATTCGTGTTCCGATCCAGCCGACGCAGAGGAGGAGCCCATGCAGCTGGGAGGCGGACGCCTGGGACCAGCGGAGAGAGAGCGTCGGATTCGGGATCGAGCCTGTTTCTACTGCAGCCAATCTGGACACCGGGCTTCCAACTGTTCCTTGACACCGTCCCGCCTGTCCGGGCGCCCCGAAAACTGTGAGTTTGTGCCCGATACTGCGCCACGTGAGTCAAGACGGGAGGAGGTCCATCCGGGACATCCACCAAGACTCGAGTTGGACGGAACTCTTTATGGTCCGTTACGGGTCATTTCTGTTCGGGCCTTGGTGGACTCTGGGGCGGACAATTGTTTTGTAGACCCCAGCCTAGCTAAGGAACTGGGTGGCCAGGTTGAGGTCCTAAGGGAGACAAAGCGGGTTCACGATCTTGATGGGCGACTCCTGGCGGAAGTGAAAGAAATCATCGCGCCGGTGAAACTAACATTATCAGGCAATCACATCGAACACCGTAGATTCTATCTCATGCGGTCTCGATCCGTACCGTTAGTGTTGGGGTTGCCGTGGCTGCGCGAACATAACCCTGCAATTTCCTGGGAACGTCCGGCAATCGAGAGTTGGAGCGCATTTTGTTATACTCACTGTTTGCGCTCGGCGGCAGAAAAGAGAGGGCCGACCCGGAACGAGCCACCAGAAGTTATTTGTTTAGATAGGGTTCTGCGTATTTACCATGACCTGCGCCAAGTGTTTAGTAAAGACCGTGCCCAGTCCTTGCCGCCTCACCGGCCGTACGACTGCGCCATCGATCTATTGGAGAACGCCTCACTCCCGAATTCCCGTCTATATCAGGTCTCTCAGCCGGAACAAGAGGCGCTGAGAGAATATATCGATAGCTCACTCTCGGCTGGCCTCATTCGGCCGTCTAAATCCCCGTTGGGGGCCGGATTCTTCTTTATCGAAAAGAAAGACAAGACGTTACGCCCGTGTGTCGATTATCGGGGCCTGAACGAGATCACCATCAAGAACAAATACCCACTTCCGTTATTAGATTCGGCGTTCGCCCCCCTCCAATCCGCCACTATATTCTCCAAACTCGATTTACGAAGCGCTTACCATCTGGTCCGTATTCGTGAGGGGGACGAATGGAAGACGGCATTTAAGACCCCATTAGAGCACTTCGAATACCTAGTCATGCCATTTGGGCTGACCAACGCGCCCGCAGTATTTCAGTGTCTCATTAACGACGTATTAAGAGATTTTCTGAACCTGTTTTGTTTTGTTTATTTAGATGACATCTTAATTTTCTCTCGGACCCTTGCAGAACATCAACACCATGTCAGGCTGGTTTTGCAGCGTCTACTAGAGAACCGGTTATTCGTAAAAGCAGAAAAGTGCGAGTTTCACGTCGAGTCCATCTCCTTTCTGGGATTTATTATCGAGAAGGGTCAGCTGAGAGCTGACGATGCCAAAGTTAAGGCCGTAGTAGAGTGGCCCACGCCCACCAACAGAAAGCAGTTGCAACGTTTCCTGGGTTTCGCTAATTTTTACCGCCGCTTCATTCGCAACTACAGCCAGAGAGCCCTGCCGTTGACCCGGCTAACCTCGGTCAAGATCCCCTTTAGGTGGGACACTGATGCTGACTACGCGTTCGCCGAATTAAAGAAAGCCTTCACGAACCCTCCAGTATTACAGCATCCTAACCCCTCTAATCCGTTTGTCGTAGAGGTGGATACATCGGAATCCGGCGTGGGGGCCGTCTTATCGCAGCGATCCCCAGTCAACCAAAGACTTCTCCCCTGCGCCTTCTTCTCTCGTCGCCTCAGCCCAGCAGAAGCCAACTACGACGTGGGGAACCACGAACTGCTAGCCGTCGTTTTGGCATTACAAGAATGGCGACATTGGCTCGAAGGCACTGAAGAGCCATTCACGGTTTACACTGATCACAAGAACCTTGCCTACATCCGGTCAGCCAAGAGACTAAACTCCCGCCAAGCACGGTGGGCGCTTCTCCTCACTCGCTTCAACTTCACGCTCACCTACTGCCCGGGCTCAAAGAACATTAAATCGGATGCCCTCTCCCGCATCCATGACCCTGCGGAGAGGGACAACGAACCCCAAAGCATTGTTCCGGACCATTGTATTGTGGGGGCACTGAGGTGGGCCGTCGAACGTAAGGTCAAGGAGGCCCAGAACGGAGTTCAAGTCCCGGCTGGTTGTCCGACCGGGAGACTGTTTGTGCCCCCACCTCTGCGCGCAGAGGTGTTACAATGGGGGCACACTTCTAAGGTGGCATGCCATCCAGGGGTGAACCGGACCTTGGACCTCGTGTCGCAGCGGTTTTGGTGGCCGGAGCTACACAAGGATACCCAGGACTATATCAAGGCCTGTTCCACCTGCGCATGCAGTAAGGCGTCCCACCAACTGCCGGCTGGTTTGCTGCAACCGCTGCCTACCCCTTCTCGACCATGGTCCCACATTTCCCTGGATTTTGTCACCGGCCTGCCTCCTTCCCGGGGAAAATCCGTCATATTCACCATAGTTGACCGCTTCTCTAAGTCTGCCCATTTTGTTGCGTTGTCCAAACTGCCCTCTGCTCAGGAAACCGCCGACCTCCTAGTGAGACACGTCTTCCGTCTTCATGGAATTCCGGTGGACATTGTGTCAGACCGGGGCCCTCAATTCATCTCCAGGGTATGGAAACGTTTCTGCCAGGCCATGGGGGCCACGGCGAGTCTGTCTTCCGGATACCACCCACAGTCCAATGGTCAAACGTAGCGCATGAACCAAGATTTGGAGGCAGCTCTGCGCTGCGTTTGCCTCCATCGCCCCTCCTCGTGGTCGGCCCACCTGCCTTGGGTGGAATACGCCCACAACACCCTCGTCTCATCAGCGACCGGTCGGTCTCCTTTCATGGCAGCATATGGTTACCAACCTCCTCTGTTTCCTTCTCAGGAGGGTCAGGTGGAACTCCCTTCCATACAGCTGCATCTACGACGGGCCCATCGCGTATGGAAGGAGACCAGAGCAGCACTGTCACGCACGGCTCAGCGGAACCGGCAGATCGCTGACCGTCGCCGACGCCCAGCACCCAGCTATCAGGTGGGACAGAAGGTGTGGCTGGCAACTAAGGATCTACGACTCGCAGGTACATCTCGCAAGTTGGGGCCTCGCTTCACTGGACCGTTCGAGGTGGAATCGGTCCTCAGCCCCGTCTCCGTCAAGCTACGACTGCCGCCCACCATGAAGGTCCACCCCGTGTTCCATGTTTCCCTGTTGAAGCCGGTGGCCACCAGTCCCCTGGCTCCTCCGCCCACGTCGCCGCCTCCTCCACAAATCGTCGACGGTGAACCAGTGTACACCGTGCGTGAAATCTTGGACTCTCGGCGCAGGGGTAGGGGTTTTCAGTATTTGGTTGACTGGGAAGGCTACGGCCCAGAGGATCGGCAGTGGGTCCCCGGCTCCTGGATCTTAGACCCGTCCCTGCTTCGGGCTTTCCATGCAGCGCACCCGTCGAAGCCGGGTGGTCCGCCAGGAGGCATCCGTTGAGGGGGGGGGGGGGGGGTACTGTCACATTTCGGTTTTTCTGTCTGGCCAGCAGGTGGCAGGAGCGGTCTCTCTAGCACACCTGCTGGCAATCATTAATCAACAGAGACACTATTTAAGGACTCCTACGTTCTACACCTGTTGTGGGAGTATTGTTTTTGGCATTGCTTACCTCATTGCTCATTGACTAGTGGCTTTTGACCTCGTCGTGTTTTCGCGTGTAGTCTCGGTACCAAGTTTGTGTGTAAGTACCATTTTGTTTTGATGATCTGGCTTTTCTTGCGTGTACAAAGTGTTACATTGTTTTTCGTTCGTAGTTTGTGGGCTTTACTTTCCTTTTCTTGCTCTTTTGTGCAAGCATCTTTTGTTAGTCGTTTTTGATTTACCTCCTGGTCCTCATTGTGGACCAGCGGTTTATGTTCTCGCTTATTTTCGGTTCGGTTTGGACATTAAATTGTCTTTACATCGGAGACCTTGTTTTTGTCTACGTTTTTTGGATCCCCCTCCCTAACTCGGTTTACCCGAGTACGTAACAGAGACACTCTTTCTTCCTGCCTTGCCCCAATATTTCTATGCGGACTGGTGTGTGAGTATGCAAAAGAGTAGATAAATTTTCAGTGCAAACACTTTGTGCTCAAATTATTCCAGTTATTCGATTCATAGTTTTAGCTCTATAATAGATTCAAAATTATCCATAGGTGGGAAAGTGAGTATGACTGCCATCCAGACCATGGATGGATGGAAACATAATCTTAAAGAGTGGTTGGTCTAACTGTGAAAAATGCCTTGAACTGCTATCGCAGAACTTTTTGCAATGTGGTGTAAAATCACCACATCTGAGTAAGCAAACTACATATTTAATATCTGAGAACACACTTTCTTGATCAGTTTTCAGTTCGAATGAAAAGAGTACTAACCCATGCTTTGAAAAAAAGGACATGTTCTCCGATGTATGTAACTTACAGTATGCAGGTATGTGTCGGGATTTTTTTTTTATCAGCTCAAATGACATTCTTGCGTTAGCTATGTTAATTAAATGAGTAACTCTGACTCAATCTCATACTTAATACCTTTAGTGTAGCTTGTCATTTTTTAATCACTCGTCTATGACCAAACTGCTGTCTCTGTCTGAGCCTATATTAACTTGAAGTGCAATTTAACCACCTTGAAAAACAGTCTCTGTAGCCAAATTAAATGTAAAGCAATTATCGAGTGATGACTGGGCGCAATGAAGTGGATCCACCACGCGCAGAGCAATTAATTATTAACAAGGAAGCTGTGTCTTTAACCTCTTCACTCTGGTGCATCATTTTAGCCCTGACAGAGCTCTAATAACAGGCCTGTCTTTCCCATTATCTCCTGTCTATTTTCACATCAAAATGATTGTGACAGCCTCTGGAAATTCCAATCACCACAATCATATCTCATTTGTGCAAGGTAGATGCGTGTGATAAGTGTATCAGTGAGGTGGTGGAAACCAGAAGAGGCAGGTTCTAGGTACTTCCGGTGTTGCTACGGATAGGGTGATGGCTCTTTTAGTCTCAGTTTCTCAGTCAAATGGGAATGGGTTACCTATTCAGAATTATCCAATAACTGATTAAAATGTCTGAGGCAATATCCAAATGACATAACTGTACAGTTTCAGACAAGCGCTAATATCACACTTAAATACACATGTGATTCAATATTATAATATTTAAAAAAACATCACATACCTCTGAACAAAAATAATATACAGTATACAAAGAAAACGGTATTTTAAAAAAACCTAGCTTTAACAGTTCAAGGAATAAAATAGTGTTTCCTGAACTTCAATGTAATGAAGATGGCAGTAAAATTATCTGACTCGTATGATTTGTCCTTGCCTGCATAATTATATTTTATACTTTTTTTAAGAAATGTCCCTAAAATAGGTTAGTTAAAATATGTCATTTTTATTCATTTAGTCAAGTCAAGTCAAGTCAACAGTATTTATAGAGCACTTTCAAACAGCCATCGCTGCATACAAAGTGCTGTACATGGAGCAATTTAACATGCACAATAAACAGTAAGACAAATCGGTAATAAAGGCGGTAGAAAGCACCAAACGGTAAAACCAAGAACAAATCTAAGTCATGCTGAGTCGAATGCCAAAGAATACAAATGAGTTTTGAGGAGGGTTTTGAAGATGGGCAGCGAGGAGGCTTGCTTGTTTAATTTATCTCATTAAACAATTGGTTATTCAATTAATAACACATTATACACATCCTTTTCTAAACAAGTGGTACATTAATAAACTCACTTGTATTCTTTGGCGTTTGACTCAGCATGACTTAGATTTGCTATTGGTTTTACTGCTTGGTGCTTTCTACCGCCTTATTATTTATTACTGATTCGTCTTACTGTTTATTGTATATGTTAAATCGCTCCATGTACAGCACTTTGTATGCAGCGATGGCTGTTTGAAAGTGCTCTATAAATACTGTTGACTTGACTTGTTGACTTGACTTGACTTAATACCCATACATCCATCTTCTGAACCGCTTTATCCTCACAAGGGTCGTGGGGGGTGCTGGAGCCTATCACAGCTGTATTCGGGCAGTGGGCAGGGGACACCCTGAACCGGTTGCCAGCCAATCATGGGGCACACAGAGACAAACAACCATCCGCGGTCAAACTCACACCTAGGGACAATTTATAGTGTTCAATCAGCCTGCCATGCATTATTTTATGTTTTGGGGTGAAATGTGGGAGGGAACCGGAATACCCAGAGAAAACCCACGCAAGCATGGGGAGAACATGCAAACTCCATACAGGAAGGCTCTGGGATCGAACCCACTACCTTTGCACTGTGAGGTGGACATGCTAACCACTGGGCCACCAGGTCGCCCGGTACATTAATAATTATAAAAAATATTAACATTAAAATGATCATTATTGTATTATCAGTAACATTCATTAATAATAAAGAGCTGTGTTCGGGTTTACCCATGGCTCATGAAGGCATCTTTGAAGGTGAACTGTCAATCTCGTACTTTTTCCCTCATTTATTCAATCCGATAGGTTAATTATTTTGATAGACAGAAGCTACGCCCAATCACGTGTTACATCTATGTTTTAATAAGGTGCAGGTCGTGTCCTAGTTTATACCGGCTATTTTTCTGAGTCGAATGAACAAATATATTTTAACTACCCTTTACGAAATGAGTCGGGTTACAGGTGAAAAAAAGCTTATTTCTTCCGAGGAAGTGTTAACCTACCAGTGTTGTTCCAGCTCGTCTTTCCACGACTAAAACAACAACGCCAATAAGAGGACACCAAATCGATGGCATGTTTCACTCGCTTGAAGCCACATTTCTCGGCCAGCCAGCGCGAACCTGGGAAAGGCGCTCACCCGAACAAAGGTAGCATAAAAATATATAAATACATGTACACAAACACACGCGAAAGACAGTCGTAACGTCATAATCACGTTGCGTCAACAAACTGCTATTTTTGATCGTTTTGTCCTTCATGAAATACATCACGGCGATTCGGCGAGCAACTCGAGTGAAACTATACCAGCTGACTACCAACCAGGTAAAGTCCATTGCCACGAACTACACGCACAAACTTACACAAAATATTATGCCTCAGATAATGTCATGTAAACACGTCGTTGATAGTGTCTACTGTGCATGCGTATCTATTAATTGAATCAGTTAGTACCTTTACATAGGAATGTAATTAATTCAATGACCAAGCTAGTCGAATGTATCGTGTGCCAAATACATTTTCCAAATTGAAAGGAGTTGATATTTCATTATACTGTTCCACCTACTGAAAACATATGCTTTATAGAATTGCAGCTTTGTCATTGTATTCAAAATAAATAAATAAATGGACATAACAGAACATAGAAACTGCATGTCTGCCTCACAGTCCAGAGATCATGGGCCCCAGTCATCCTGTGTGGAGTTTGCATGTTCTCTCCGTACCTGCGTGGATTTTCTCCAGGTACTCCGTCAGGTGTGATTGTAAGTGTGAATGGTTGTTTGTCGTGTACAATGCGATTGGTTGGCGACCAGTTCAGGGTGTATCCAACCTACTGTCCGAAGTCAGCTGGGATAGGCTCCAACATGCTCCCAACTTTATTAGTCAAGATAAAGCGGTTCAAATAATGGAGAAACAAAACTATCTTCATAAATCAAAATCAGTTTCAGTGTAATCGCATGACAACCCATCACCATTCATTCAGTTCTGAGCTAACTAAATTGTTTCCATGGCCTTTTGAGGCTTTCAGAGTCTGTATGATTGTGTATGCACGTGTGTGTGTGTGTGTGTGTGTATTTATATATATATACACACAATTGTACAATTGTATTAAAAAATACATTTCTGAGTCATTCTTGCTACGCTGTAATGGCACAGCTGGATTTCCATAGCAGCCACTTTATAGCAGCGGCATTGATTTTCAAGAAAAGTCACCATGGTCTCTAGAAAAAAAAAACATAGTCGAGGAGGCATTACAGCTGCTTCAAAATATTGACGATACTGAGTGGTCTCTGAAAGGCTCAGCTGATTTAAACAGCGAGTCTGAGCGAAAGCACTCCCCCCACCCCCTTTGCTTGTGAGAATTTGTGAATGCCGAATCTCAAGTATGCAGTGGTTTCCCTGTATAATTTCAAATATGCACTCTTCTTGCACAATCGCTCTCCTCGCGTAGGTCCAATTCCTTTACAGGATGTTTAATAAGGCATGAGGATAAGCAGTTTGGAAAATGGATGGATGGATTTACTCGTGTGCCCTTTATGTATCAACCTAGTTTCATTTGATTTAAAAAAGTGTAAAAATCGATTGTTTCAATGGTTTGTTATAATTGGGCCAAAATTGACCTAAAAGTAGCAGAGAGAAGTAGAAAAAATAAGTACAACTAATCATATTTGTTCCCTTTGCAGGAAAAATAAAACAGAAGCAAAGAGCAAACATCCGTGTCGCGCCAAGCAGACTCTGACTGAGCTCTGTCTCATCTCCAGTTTCGGCAGGAAGTAATTAGAGCCCATACTTCATTCAAGTCGAGTCCGTTCACTCTCCATCATCCCGTCAGACAGCAATTACTGTTTATTTACACTCTACATGGGTTGAAAAAGCATTGTGCCTGGTTACGGCTGGTGAGTGCGGGACATTCTTGTCAAAGCACACATTGAAACAAATAGACCATGAACTTACAAAGGTTAGCCTTGATTGTCTGACTTTCTTTTCCCATCAACTCGGGAATATGAATATTTACTCTAGAACTATGTGAATGCATATCTTTGAAAAAGTAAAAAGAAAACAAAATGCCTCTAATATGCGTTTGTCACAATTTTCCAGAAATAATAAACATACGGTGGGTATAAAAAGTCAACATACCTCTGTTTCAATGCCATGTTGTCAAAAAATGATCAAGAGGGATTGTTTCAAAATGTTTTCCACCGATAATGTAACCTAAACCCGTAAAACTCTTGATTTTTTTTGGGGGGGGGGGTTCTTTTTTTCAAAGGCAAACTAAACAACAACAACAAATTTCTGTTTTTTGTTTTGCTTTGTTTTTTTTTGTCAGGGTTCATTATAGGTTGCAAAGACATTCACTCGACGCTTGCAAACAGTTTGAATGTTTTTCTTGTCGCCATAAAATTTTGAACATGTTCAAAAGTTCAACCTGAAAAAAAACAATGCATGATGCTCATTCTTTTGCATCATTGCCAAACATACATTTTTTAATTATGGTGAAAAAAGTTTGAAATCTTTTATCTTGGTCTCATTTTTTAACATGGGTGTGTAGAATTTTCCGATCCATTGTAATTGATCAGTCAGCGGCATGTGTAAAATGAAACTTCAATCTTATACTAGCCAGGCCGACTGCATTTCAATCTCAGTCACATTATCGAGCTAACACTTTAATTATTGTACAGACTCTCTGGAGGTTTGTTTTCTTTAATAGCTGAACGCATTTGGTTCTAGCAGCACTTTGGCTGTAAAATAGCAGCCACTAAAATACAGCAGCAACATCAAACAAAGTCTCTCTTCCTAACTGCAATTAACGTGTAAGCTCAATCAATTTAGCTGGAGTCCAAAAGTTACATTTCCCAAATGTGGAACTTAATCATTTATTGACAGCTTGGCTTTGATGACAAATGATAAACTTCACAGTCCTAATGAAGCGTGGAATTACATTACCTGATGAGGCAAGAAATTGCATGTTTAGAATGCAAATATAGCACTCATCTTCGTCACCAAGTGATGAGGTGAAATCTAATATCATGCAGGCAGATTATCAAAGCTTGCCATCTAAATCTGATACAGCGAGGACGTCACGCTGAAGCGCTGAACATCACTGAGGAAAATGTAGTGGACATTTCATTTGGTACACCAGTGTAGTCAAACTCTTCTGATGCAATAAAACAGTGCAGATTCATTTCATTGAATTTTGCTCGCCGTAGTGAACTAGATAATAGAGGGAAACTATTACAAATAGGATCTCAGATAATACAATCAATTCCAACTCCACCACCATTCCTCCAAAAAAAGCCGTCAAGCTTTACTGCCACATTCACTTGTAGTTTACTGTCAAACTAAACATCAAACAAAGAATTACTTGTTTTGTGTTTAATAGAACCACATAGCTTTGCCCCAATAAAGTCCATTTGGCTTGAACTTAGAAAACGGTACAAAACACCAGACGGGTTAAAGAATAGCATCAGTGTCGTGTAAAAACCCTTGAGCAACAGATATTTGAACACACATAGTGACAACACACAGACAGACAATATAACAACACTCACAGGTATTTATTCTTTATCCTTTACAAAAATGTATGAATATTATTGCACTGCAGCTTGAGTCATTTGTGAAACCAGTCTATATAACACTGCCGCCAGGTGGCCAAGCCACACACATTATGTTACGTACACATGATATTCCATTGTTAATAATATATTTTTATAACGTACAATATTATTGCAAAACACAAATTACTTTGTTTTTTTTTTTTTTTTTTGGAAGCTATCACAGATTGCTGGACTTTCCATTCATTTCAGTATGGAATACTGATTCGAAATCTGAGTGTTTTGAGTAATGAGCATGGTCACAGAATAAAGTAAACTTATATTTGAAATTAACTATACAATCATTATATTCAATTATAATTTCCTCCTTCAACGTGATGATCGAATCGGTAATCGAATATTTTTTTTTTCAAACCTTCTGATCGCTGATGGACCCCAAAAACCCTGATTGCATCAAGTCCATCCATCCATCATCCGAACCGCTTATCCTCATGTGGGTTGCGCGTGTGCTGGAGCCAAGGGACGGGGTGGCCATCTGGAATTTCAGGAAAATATGTTAGTATTCCCGAACGGCCGGTGTATTTCTGCACATCCAAGACGTCACCACTTGCAACCCTTCCCATCGCCGATCATTTTTTGGCACGTAACTGCCGCACCTTTTCGCCGACTAACTGTCGGCGCATGACGGCCGAATGATGATAACTTTTTAATACATGATGGCTGCACCCATTCCGTCTTGCAACTCCAACCCGTCTACGATTATTTTTCAGCAAATATTTCCGGCCTGAATTTTGTTCCTAGCATTTCCCAACTGCAGCCCATATTTTAGGGCTGGGCAATGTGGCTGAAAAGTGCATCACAATGTAAGTATATCATATTGGCTAATATCGATCATGATTGATTTAAAAAATAGATATCTTTTTTTACTATTCAAAATAACGCAGAGATAAATGACTCAATTAGTTTTATTTTAACATGTAATATAGAACCTTTAATTAAGACATCACCACAACTAGGAAAAAGTTAAAGAAACCGGTCGATATAAAGACTAAATTATGCGCTTAGTAGGGCTGGGCAATGTACCTGAAAATGTTTCATACTATATGTTCCTATGCGAGTCAGTCAGTATTGATAAGTATAGATTTTTGATATCTATTTAGAAAACGTATTACAGTGACTAAAGATTAAATTAAAACCAATTCACTCAAATCAAGATCAAATTAAAGAAAGGTAAACTATTAAGAGGAAAAATAACATTCAAATATCTGCCGGTAAAACTAATTTTCAAGGAATGTACAGTGTTTTTATGTATACTGACACATAGTGTAATGTGCAAAGTTGCTTCTCCAGGAGTGCACCGTCAATGTTTATTTGCTGAAGACGCTACACCAAAGCGGTATTGATGATAGTTAGTTAGATTCACTGTCATTCAATGTTCATGCCTTATAAGTGGAGCAAACTCATACTTGAATGCATTATTCAGCGTAATCGTCACTAACCGGGTCAAGTACCGATCGACCTCTCAGTCCGTCGCTAACAGACACCCGTTTTGCTGACAACTGATAGAAACACGCTCTGCCTGTGTGTTTGCTCACGGAGCTGAATACAACAGAGTTGCTTCCAATGATGATAGATGGAATCGTTTTGTGCTTCCTGTACAGTAAGTGGTGGTATGCACCAAAGAGCTGTAATCCACCAATGGACTAAGAAGAGGAAGAAGGCGAAGGAAAAGAAAAAGAATATGACAATGATGACTCACATTTCTTGACAGGAATAGGGGTGTGATTGACTTGGATTGGATTCTACCATTGGCCACAATGTGGAGCGAGATTCTGGATAAGGTAAGACATGTGAGAAAAATGTACACTAGAAGCGGGTTTCAATTGTTTGAAGATTTTTTTTAGCAATTTGTTTTAATTACTGGTACACCTTTCAGTATTTGTGTGTAGCCTTCAGCAAGGCATATCTTGACTTTTGACTTGGCAAGGTTTGTGCATTCTTGTAAAAGTCCTCCAAATGCCCGTGATAGTGGAGGGACCGTCTGTGCACAGTCCTTTGCAGGTCACAGCCCAGATTCTCAATTGGATTGGCCCGGCCAATTGAATAAAGATGTCTTATTGGTTTTGATGTAGACATGCTGAAAGGGTGAAGTTCCTCTTCATCTTCAGCTCAAGGATTTTGCCAAAAAGGACTACTATTTGAAAGTGTTCATAAGTGCCTGTACCACAATTACGGCTTACGAAAAACACACAAGCATGATGCATCCCCACCACCGTGCTTCTGGTGATGTGGAGTGCTGTTTTGGAACTAAACATACCGTTTGAAATTTTGGCTAAAGACTTTCAAATCTAACATCATCAGGCCATATCAGAATTTGCCACATTCTTTTGGATGATCTGATACATTTTGTTGAGCTTTGCAAGACATGTAGAACACAGGACATTGTTGTCACATGTTACACCAGTGATTTTCAAACCAGTGGTTCACGGCCTCCCTCTTGTGGTACGCAAAAAAAAATAAAAAATACTGTTCTAATTGCGTAATTTGATTACTTGATTTTTATTTGTCCAAGAAGTTGAAACTTTTTTTAGTCCAATGCAGTACATGTATTGTGTACAGCTCATGTGTCATTATTAATATTATAGATGTATCTATTTTTTTAGACGTGTTTGTTTTCCAATACTTCTATGTATGTATGCGTTTATTTAAATAAGAAAATAGTACTCAATAATAATTGAAAACATACAGTAATGTAAAGAATGTAATCATTTGACCTTTTTTTATTTATTATTTTTTGCTTCAATTCAATGGACCATTGTGCTGCTCTCTCTGGTGATCTGCAGATTAATGATGCACAACATACAGTGGATCTCAGCTGTTCAGTAAACATCATCTTATCTATATTAGTCATGTTAAAGGTTTATCATGTTTTTTTTTTAACTTAAAACCTTTCTTTAACTGGGGTGTGATCAATTTCTGTACCCGCCGCATGTTATGCTTGATGTTTTTGATGTTCAGTCAACTTGGTAAATGAGGAACACTTCATTTAGTTGTATATTACGAATGTGAGAAAGTGAAGCTTAAATCTGATTCAAGAATATTTTTTTTGTTTTTAACGGCTCTTACATTCAATTTCATAATATCATCGAACCCTAAGTAATGTTTTGAATTGACTTTTAGCCCCACACGACTACACTGCTCAGAAAATGAATGTAGTCTCTGAACACAACTCATTTACACCCCAACCTTTTCAAGAATTCCGTTTCTAGTAGTCATGTTTGCAAAGTGTCATCTGGCATGAAAACACGCTTTGCCAAAAGGGAAGCAAAAGATCAACTTGTGCCATTTGCTCAGAGCCCTCCACATGTTGCTGGGAGATAAGGGCCAAAAAATTCAAATTTTTTTCCCTCATTGGTTTAATCCCGGTTAAAGCCAATCTGTGCCCTCAGCCTTTGGGACGCGACGAGGGCAGACGTCTGGAGAAATGTGGGCAGTGGCAGAAACAAGTCCCAATTCCGTTGCAATGACAAGCCAGAGAAGTCAGCACATTTCTATCAAGTCGCAGCAGCCTGGAGCTTCTGTTATTAAAAATCATAAACTGCTCAGCCCCTCTCGTACCTCAGCGAAAACACTTAACACGCCGTATAGAAACGTTAATCACCCAGTTTGGGGACATGTACTTTCACCCGTTAAGTCCAGCCTGGAGAGAATACACAATATATCCTACTTTTGAGCTAATTTCCTAACGGGTGCCTGAGCTGGTACACGTCGTCATGGCAACGAGTGTGAAGCAGAACAAACGTGTACTGTGGGCGCTTACAGGCCGCCCAAAACACAGACATATACACAAATATCGCTTTTAAAGATGACAACATTGACAGGGGGTAGTTACTAACGACCCGATAAACGCGCCTTACCTGATGGGACTTTTCAATTTTGAAAGACTTAAAATGAGTGACTACAGGAAAGGAAGAGGGACAAACAGCTCTCGATTCAAGCAGGCATCAAGAGACGGGTGTACAGCGCCCTCACGAGGCGTTGCACGTTACAACAAGTTCCAACGGGCAGCCCTCTCTTCACTTTTGTCCTGGTTACGAGTCGCCCTCGCGCGGACACAATTTTGACAACATATATTCAGTTGAATGTCTTAATTTACCTGTTAGAACGTTCATTCATTCATTAAATTGAAAGCATATCTGATAGAGTTGACAATATGACCCACACGCTGTACTTAGGTAGATCTACAGATACGGGTGTTTAAAAAAGTCACTTTAAAATGTTAGTTGTGATAAATACAATCTTAGTTTGTGTCGGTCCCATAATCTTTAAAGATGATGATCACAATATATTGTTAACATCACACACTTCAGGAGAAGAGGATAATACCGTGGTGGAGCCGATCGCAACAGGGGGCAATTTACACGCAATTTAACCTTTTTTCGTTTGTTGCTTTATAAACAACACTATGTTTTCAGCTTTGACCCTTAACAGCCACATTATTAAATGTGTATGAATGACTTGGAGTTCTGTTGTTATCAGAGTTTACCTGGGCCCCAGTGCTGCTTTTTAGTGCTGTGATGGTTCAATTTCTCAACCGCCGTTTGAAATAGATAAATCAAAACTACAATAAGAATAAATATATAATAATACATTTACTAGAACAAGAGGCTATATTTTGTTTATTTTCTATTTTCTTCTTCTTTTTTTTTTTGCATTACATTTGACGTCCAATAGTATTCAAATATCATAGTGGTACACGAATTTTGGCAGTTCGCTAAGTTTTAATGCAGAACAACAGTAGGTTGCTCTATGTGAATGTTACTGTAAGATGTTATTGAATTCATACACTGATTAATATTAAGCGTAAGAGCACGGTTCCATATGAGTGGTTTGCAAATTCATATTCCACTCAAAAATGCTGAGTTTTTTTTACACATTTAGAATTTATCATCATAATGATGACATTATGTGTGCTGCCCTAAAATGATTTAATCAAAGCATTTCGAACCAGTGCTTACAAAGATTGCGTGATGTCACTGAGCATTTATGTCTCCGCTCTATTACTATGCGTTATACTGAACCATGTTGTGGTTCAGTGTTTGGTTGAGAACTAAAAAGTGCATGTTTTTAAAATGACAGAATTTGGAGACCCGCACGAAATTACCTCTGACTGCAAAGTCTGAAGTCATCCAGGAGAGCTGTGTTGCTGAGCTGAAGGTACATGAATGGGACTATCCATCACGGGTGGGCAAACTTTTGTGTGTGTAGGGGCTGCATTTGACTTTTAACATCTTTATTTTCGTACTAAAATCTTAATTTTCCCCGTATTCCCCAAAACACCTTTCTGAGGTAAGTGAAAGACTCACTTGCCTATTGTATGGACCTACTTCTAGAGATCCTATGAAAATTAACACATTTCTAATCAACAAAGTTGAGAAATTGTGTTCCTGCTTCTTGACTATTACTAATCACTACATTAATGATCAATAAATGACCGGTCGTCTCTATAACGTTCAATCAATCCAACCCCTTTGCATTGAGTTTGCTCTTATCAGGGATTCAGGTGACCTGGGGTCTATTCTAGCATAGGAAATCACCTCAGATAATTTTGTGCGACAGTCACGGTACAACAGCACATATCAAGAAAACGCCATTTACACTTCCATTCACACCTCGGGACCAGAAGCATGTGAGGAGGCCGGTGTTCCTGGAGCAACCCTACCAAAAGCACTGGAAGAGCATCCAACAAACAAGAAGGCCGGAGTCCGGATTCAAACACCAAAGCGTCAGAAATATGCCTAATCGTTCATCACTTATTCGAAATACCCTAAACGCTTCTGTAATGACCTAACAATGACAGCAAACGTCCACTATTTGTGGAGGAGCCCTCCCACAAAGTACGAAAATCTGTAAGTAGTTGATCCCATATCCAAAAATATTTACAATTACCTCTAGTTGCCACAACAGGGTGGACAAGTCCCAACATTTTGCCAGATGAAGCTCCGGATTTCACAGCAACATAGTTCCTTAAGATGCAAGATGATTGACAAAGCAATTCTACGTACGAACCGTGTGCAAGTGTTGGTCTAACAAGGAGTCCAATCTGGCATTAGCTTTCATTTTTGAATAAAAATAACCGTTGTAGCTAATTTTGTTCACGGGAGAGCGCACTCGCAACCACTCAAATATAGATATGAGCTGTTTTTCATCATTTGAAGTCTGATCTTGATTAGTTAGTGAAGGATTCCATATTTTAGGAGCAAAGTGAGCCTATAATATTGTCCCGGATGCTCTGCAAAGAATACAGTTCTGTGAAAATGTATACGCCTTTAGAAATATTTTGGAAATTATCAGTCAACAGCTTCAGTTAAAAAAGAGGTTGGTTCGTTGGAACCCTTTTAATGTTTATGCACTGCCACATTTGTATGGGTTTACATGTACACATTTACAAGGCCCAGGGGAAACTGCACCATCTTTCTGAAAAGTTCCCGCTTGAGTTTGTCGAGTGAGATCAGTCAGTGGAGGTTGCCAAGATTTTCAGATGAAAGCGGAAATGTGTGCAAATTTAAAAATGGCTTTGACATCATGAGTTGTTTTATAAATGGTAAAGACAGTTTATCGATGCACTTTGATGTGAAAGTTGCACATGTGTGAATGAAAACAGTGATCTGTAATATTGTTGAGATTTCATCCAATTTTATAAAGAACTTGTCAATTGTTCATGTTTTCCAATAAGATATGAATTCATGTCCGTATTTTGTCCGTCTGTACTTGTAGTTGTTGGCAACCCAAAAATAGGTATCGCTTGTTAAGCCACTCGATATACTGGCCCACTTGAGATCAAGTTTGGGTGAATTTATCCCCTGAGCTAAAATGCGCTTGCTAAGTATCAAGTTTTATTTGGTGTTTTTCTTCCACACTGAATCAAATATTTGATTCCCCTCAGATAAAATGGGCGCCCAAGGAGACGGAGACTACAACGATCCAAATCGTAAGTGTATGAAATGTGATTTCTTTAGCATTTTGTCTCAGCAAGAGTATTTTGGGTGGATTTGGTTTGTCTGGGGCAGGCCGCAGCTCCGGCCACATAGCAAGTGGCAAAGCTAAGATGGACGCATGCATGGTAGAATCATCTCCAAGTCTTAATTATCTTGCAGGCTACCGTACGTCCATACCAGTGGGAGATCAACCGCCCACTGATGATAGTGATCTTGATTTTGATGATTTTGATGATGATAATGATGACCATGATGATGTCGGTGATGAGGAAGACATGGATTCTGTTTTCCTCACGCAATTGCCTGACATGAAATTCTTTGTACACCCGCGAGCGTCACTGCAACAAGCTAACGACAACGAAAACATTGTGCGTGATATCAAGATTGAAAAGAGTAACACTGATGATCTCGTTGACCGTGAAGATGGATCGGACGTCGCGGTCGGGCCCAAGGCCGAGTTGGGTGTCAACCAGCCAATGGAGGAGGAGGAAGAACCCCAGCCGGGACCGTCCAGGAACAGATCTCGAGATGACGAGAAGGAGGAAGACGAAATGAGAAGCAGCAGCAGATATTTCCGCTGGTGGGATGAGTTTGAGAACAGCTCCGATGGCAGCACTGACTTGGATAACGACGAACAAGACTCCGTCCTCGGCCGAGCAAAGAAGAGGTCGCGGGATGACTTGGATGGGAATTTAAGACTGCAGGGCGACCTGTCCCTGATGACTCTGAGCGGGCATCACGTTCACAGCTCAAAGAATCCTGCGAGTGAGGAACGAGCTGCTGCCAAGGTGGGCGACTTTCATGTTGGTGCGCAAGAGACTGTGGAAGACACGCAGTCCAGAGAAAACTATGACAAAGAAAATAAGAGTGGCAAAAAACGATTCAAGAGATGAGGGATGAAGTGGCCAGAAAAAAAACAATATGACCACATGAGCAAAGTAGTTTTCTCTTCATTTTAGAGTCACTTTTCATTGAGACGGAAACGGTTTGATTTCAAAGTCGCTTTTTTTTTTATGAGAACTGGGCTCCATGCACTCTCTCTCACTTAATTTCAGCCACTTTTCATTGAGACAGGGTTGGTTTGTTCTATGTAGTCTTTTATTTAAATTTAAATTTCACTTTATTGACAGAACTTCGTTGTACATTCATTTCACAGTCCTGTCATTGAGACACAATTGTTTTTAGTGGAGAAAAATGTGAAGGACTGGTGAAAGCATGAAATTTGGTATATACTCTTCAAATCCTGCTCTTAAAAAGAAAATGATGATAATACAGCCCGCCATTCAAAATTTCAAGATGAGGAATCAAGCAAGTCTAAGATGTCTGGATAAATTGTGTTTTTTTTCCCCTTATAACCCTAAAGCATTATTTCTAGGCCCTAAAATTGTACTCAAGTTCAATATTGAGGACATTTTGGTACCAAAAGTACATGTATATCATTGTTTTTGAGCTAACGCGTAAAGGGTAAACCATTACAGACTTAGGAGCAAAAATAAATCATAGCCATAATTTTGAAAACATCTATAGATAATTTTTTTTTTTGCATTGATTAAAATTGGTGGCATGTTGTGCGCTTGGTTAGCATATCCGCCTCACAGCTGCAGAGATTGTGGGTTTGAATCCAGCTCCAGCCTTGCTGTGGAGTTTGCATGTTCTCCCTGTGCCTGCGTGGGTTTTCTCCGGCCACGACGGTTTCCACACAAATTCCAAAAAGGCCAACTGCCCAAAGACAGCTGGGATAGGCTCCAGGACCCCTGCCATCCTCGTGGCGATAAAGCGGTTTGGATAATGGATGGATGGATCTGTCAAAGTCTAATAAAACTTGACAATTGTGTATATTTTGGTGCAGAATGTACGTAGCTCTTATAGTTCTTAAGATACAGCAAAAAAGCCCTACGTGTGATGACAAAAAATGGGTGCATAATGATTTGGAAATTGCAGGTTTTATGCGACACAAATAAACAAAATATAACTAAGAAACTGGATGGAAACTGGTACTGTGAACATTTTGGTCTGCATCTGTTACAGTTGTGTAGATGGCATGCAAAATGCACTTTGAGTCAATAATTAAATGTTTTTTCACTTCCATTTTGGAGTCATTTTTTTTGTTGATAGAATGAATGTTCTACTGCCATGCTTCATCTTTTCTCAAATCCGTCTTGACTGCAAATCTTTATTCTGGTGCATTCTAATGTGTAGGGGATGATCCAGTTAGCACATGATTTCACCGTTGCATTCTGACATTTCTTGATAAGAGGCAGGTGTGGAAAAGTCAGCCGTTTTTAGCCAAAAATCATGACCATGTGTAGTAACGCGTTTTTAGACGAAAAAAACAACCATGTGTAGTAAGGTCTTTTTACCCGAACCCCCCCCCCCCCCCCCCCCCCCCCCACCATTTTTAGTCTAGTGGTTAGCACGTCGGCTTCACAGTGCAGAGGTACCAGGTACGATTCCAGCTCCGGCCTCCCTGTGTGGAGTTTGCATGTTCTCCCCGGGCCTGCGTGGGTTTTCTCCGTGTGCTCCGGTTTCCTCCCACATTCCAAAAACATGCATGGCAGGCTGATTGAACACTCTAAATTGTCCCTAGGTGTGAGTGTGAGTGCGAATGGTTCGTTTCTGTGTGCCCTGCGATTGGCTGGCAACCGATTCAGGGTGTCCCCCGCCTACTGCCCGAAAGTCAGCTGGGATAGGCTCCAGCACCCCCCGCGACCCTAGTGAGGATCAAGCGGCTTGGAAGATGAATGAATGAATGAATGTTTAGTAAGGCGTTTTTGGATGAAATTTTTAGCTGAAAAAAAACGACCATGTCGAGTTAGGCCTTTTTGGATGGAAAAAAACCGACCATGTATATATAGTAAGGCGTTTTTGGACAAATTTTTTAGCCGATAGTAAGGTGTTTTTAGCCGAAAAAAAACCCAACCATGTCTAGTAAGGCCTTTTTGGATGAAAAAACAACCTTGTATAGTAAGGCATTTTTGGACAGAATTTTTAGCCGAAAAAACCGACCATGCATGGGTAAGGCGTTTTAGCCGAAAAAAACCGACCATTTCTCTTATTATAATAATAATAATGCATTTTATTTAAAAGCGCCTTTCATGACATCCAAGGACACTGTACAGACAATAAGAAAATACAATGTAAACATTTGTAAACGAGATATTATATAAAAACAGGACGTAAAATCATAAAAACATAGGAAATGGAAGGGCTATGTGTTGTAGGCAATCCTGAACAGGTGTGTTTTTAGACGGGACTTGAAAGTGGAAAGAGGTGTGCAGTTTTGACGGTCCAGAGGTAGGTTGTTCCAGAGCTTTGGAGCAGCGTGACTGAAGGCTCTGGCTCCCATAGTACTCAGTTGGGCAGGGGGCACTGACAGGCGGAGGGAAGACGAGGATCTGAGGGAGCGAGAGGGGATATGCACCTGGAGAAGGTCGGATAGGTAAGGAGGGGCCAGGTGGATGGCCATATATGTACGTATATAGAAGCAGTTTGTAATTGATTCGATGTTGAACAGGGAGCCAGTGGAGCTGTTGGAGAACGGGGGTGATGTGCTGGTGGGAAGATGTTTTTGTGATGATACGAGCAGGATTTTATGAAGGGACTTTTGAGGTAGGCCGAAGAGGAGAGCGTTGCAGTAATCAAGGCGGGATGTGACAAGACTGTGGACAAGAATAGCAGTGGTGCGGGGGGTGAGGGAAGGGCGATCTGGTAATATTGCGGAGGTGGAAATAAGCAGTGCCGGGTAGTAAGGCGTTTTTAGCTGAAAAAAAAAACGACCATGTATAGTAAGCAGTTTTTAGACGAAAAAAACGACCGTGTATAGTAAGGTGTTTTTAGCCGGAAAAAAATGACCATGTATAGTAAGGCCTTTTTGGACGAAAAAAACGACCATGAATAGTAAGGCATTTTTAGACGACATATTTAGCTGAAAAAAATGACCATGTATAGTAAGGCCTTTTTGGACGAAAAAAACGACCATGTATAGTCAGGCATTTTTGGACGAAAAATTTTAGCTAAAAAAATTGCCAGGTAAGGCATGTAAGGCGCTTTTAGCCGAAAAAAATTACCATGTATAGGAAGGCGTTTTTAACCGAAAAAAAACGACCATGTAGTAAGGTGTTTTTAGCAGAAAAAAAACAACCATGTAGTCCGTTTTTAGCCGAAAGAAACGACCATGATTAATAAAAAACACAACTCCACTGCTCTATGTGGTGGTAGAGTGATGAAGTGCCTAAATGATCCTTTTTTTTTTAACTTGAAATTTTATTACTTTTCCTAGATTGTCCCCAACTGCAGAAAAATTGAAATGTTTTTATTCACCTTTCCATGGAAGCTGTATAAAAAAAAGTATAAAGGTGGTCTTCGGGGCAAAATGACCCACGATGCAAATAGGGTCACAAAGTTATTTACACACCATAGAATGTTTCAGTGTTTTAGTTGTGTCTCAGATCAATTAGTAGAACACGTGAACAAGACGGTAGCAGACATAAACAAGACAAGATAGGTGGCGTTCTCGTAGATGGCAGAACTCTTTTTTGTGGATTTCAAGGGGCTATAAAGAGAGAGAGTTGTTTAGTTATTATTTATTTCCTGTTTTTTCTGTGAAGAACTCAGAGGGTTATTTACCGGTAGTTATTTATTTCATTAATAGTGTTATTATTTGTTTCCTGGCTTTTTTTTCTGTAAAGAACCTGGAAAGGCTTATTTGGTTATGTGTGGCTTTCTAGGAAACAAATTTTTTAAGCTCCCCTACGATCGTTGATGTTACAAACTGACACCGGCCCCCCATCAAGAAGGGAAAAGTTATGTGGCCCTCACAGGAAAGTTTGGGGACCCCTGATGTATAGTAAGGGATTTTTGGACAATTTTTTTTGCCAAAAAAAACCGACCATGTATAATAAGGCATTTTTGGATGAAATTTTTAGCCGAAAAAAACGACTTGTAGAGTAAAGTGTTTTTAGCCGAAAAAAACGACCATGTATAGTAAGGTGTTTTTAGCCGAAAAAAACGACCATGTATAGTAAGCCGTTTTTAGACCAAAAAAAACAACAACTATAGTAAGGCGTTTTAACTAAAAAAAAAAGACAAAAAAAATTGTCCAAAAAGGCCTTCCTATACATGGTGGGTGTTGTTGTTTTTTTTTCTCTTCTTCTTTCTACATACATTCTTGCTGCTGGAGGCTGTAAATTTCCCCATTGTGGGACAAATAAAGGATATCTTATCTTATCTTATTTTTTTCGGCAACAAATTTCGTCCAAAAACGCCCTACTACACATGGTCGTTCTTTTTTCGGCTAAAAACGCCTTGCTACACATGGTCATTTTTTCTTTCATCTAAAAATGCCTTACTATATCCATGGTCTTTTTTTCGCATAAAAACAGCTTACGAGACATGGTCTTTTTTTTCGGCTAAAAACACCTTACTATATATACATGGTCGTTTTTTTTCGGCTAAAAACGCCTTCCTATACATGGTCGTTTCTCCCCCCCCACCGAGTTAAAATGCCTTACTAAACATGGTCGTTTTTTTTCGGCTAAAAACGCCTTACTATACATCACTAGTGCCAAACTCATTTCACATGGTGGGCCACATACGGCCTCGGTAGAGGTCAAGTGGGCCGAACCATTAAAATGATATACTTTGCAATAAACAACCAAAACAATATGTCTTTCCTTTGCTTTGGTATAAAGAAGCACAAGAACATTTGGAAAATGTTGAAATTTAATGAACGTATCTTTTACAAAACATTTCATGAAGCACCTTACATTTCCTTCAAGAAATATTTGCATTAATTTACTTTTATCATTCACATATATGCATTGCAACTGATCCCA
The DNA here is from genome assembly GCF_025434085.1 of Hippocampus zosterae. Taxonomy (NCBI): domain Eukaryota; kingdom Metazoa; phylum Chordata; class Actinopteri; order Syngnathiformes; family Syngnathidae; genus Hippocampus; species Hippocampus zosterae. Next base: position 16,876,116 of record NC_067454.1, on the reverse strand, counting down.
TTGATTGTACAAATTTTAACAAGTAATTGGTCTTGAAAAATATGGTAATGCACTTTATGATTGAACAAGATTTATAAAGAAACGAAGTTTTAAACCATTTACACGTGCATATAAAATCTAAATGTAATCCCTGCCTACACCTTACAAACTAAGGAGAGTGCTATTACATATGTAAATGTGAGAGTACTATTGATAGCGTCTGCTGTCATGGGTCTGTCTCAGTGACGGACTGAGGCTGCTGTTGTCTTCTTTTGTCAAAACAGTGTCCCCCAGCGGATACTCAATGAATTGCACCTTATTAAAAAATATTAATTCTGTCTTTTATGCATTTTTTTTTCATTTTTAAATTATCTGGGAGGCCTGATTGAACCTGGCGCGTGTGTGCGCGTGTGATGGATGTAATTCCGCATCGGTGTGCAATTGTAAAACAAGGCTGCGTTTTGAAAAAATAAATCTGAAACTGCATTTAAGGGTGGCTCAATACTGGCTGACCATGTACGGGCCGGAGTTGTAAATTGATTTCTGGCCCAAATTGTCACGTTGCGTGGTGGACCCCAAAAAACAGGCAGGAGTAGAACAATGACCCGACACCGAGTGTTCGGGCGGGAGTCCTTTTGGGACATGCCCGGAACACCTCACCAGGGAGGCGCTCAGGAGGCATCCGAATCAGATGCCAAAGCCACCTCACCTGGCTCCTCTCGATGTGGAGGAGAAGCGGCTCGACTCGGAGCCCCTCCCGGATGACCGAGCCTCTCACCTTATCTCTAAGGGAGAGCCCGGACAACCTGCGGAGAAAACTCATTTCGGCCGCTTGTATCCGGGATCTCGTTCTTTCGGTCACGACCCATAGCTCGTGACCATAGATGAGGGTTGGGACGTAGATCGACCGGTAAATTGAGAGCTTCGCTCTGGTGACGAATATTTTTTTTAATTTAAGTGATTATTATTGTTTTAGTCTTAATACAAACGCTTAAAAACATTTTTAAAAATGCATAAGCTATTTTGACAGACTATTCTATTTTACTGCCTTGTTGGAGCATTGTGAGGAAAACGAAGCAGTGGAGCGGAGGGGAGGAGACTGCGAGGAGAAAACACAATTTCTATCAAGTGGATACACAAAAGGCCTTTCAACCTTTTACCTTAGTGTGTAACCGACAACCGCAAGAGCACTGCTGTCAGTGTCAGCTGAGGAGGTCCCGGTACAGAGCCACGTGAGTGACACTTCTCATGATGACCACGTGAGTATTAACCCTTTCATGCACACTAACCTGATAACACGAAAAACTCAATAGTAGTAACCACGGAAATGGCAGACCGCATTAAATGTTAAGAAATAATGAAATAATTCACTTTAAATAATCCCTGAACGGATTTTAAGAGTTTTTGTCTTTTCTCAAATTCACACTTTTTAGGCGGTGTAAACAATAATGGAAATCTTTGCAGCATGAATGTGGAAAGCTGCAAGACCGTGTTAGAGTAAGACTTGGTCCCTCAAATTTTGAAGTATACCCAATTGTGACTCAGTGCAGACACAGCTATCTTTTATCCAGCGTCACCCTGACAAAAAATGGAGACAAATTAGTACGACCGTGTTAATCAATAGCGCTAAAAGGCCATTTGGTTGATGTGTCAATGCAGATGTTGGTACATTTTGTGCACTATCACCACTAATAAAATTTAAACAAACAAATCAATTGGCCCACCTTAATAAATAGCACAAAAAGGTCAGCACATCAAACAGAATACAGTAAATGATCATGAACCATTTTGGAGCTCCAAACTCCAAACCCTAATTTCATAAACTGCTGCACTCATCAGGAATCATTTTTTTGTTTTCTCTTCGTGCCTTTCCGTCTGTCCTTTTCATTGTTTACCAAAGTTTACAGCTGTGTCTAATTAGTATTTGACTCTGCTGACTGAAAGGTCACCTTCCTTGCCCGACAAAGACACTAAGCAAGTTGCCTGCTGACAATTGCTGTGTGTTGAGAGAGTGCCTCTGACTTATTCCCATGGCTCCTCTATAAAAAGAAACACAAGAATGGCATTATATCTATGTCTGGGAACAATCAGGTAAAGCTTGAGGATCATACCGCACGTAAAAACAAAAAAAAACTGCCGTGCTCCAAAAATCACAATTTTGCTACTTTTCCATTTTTTTTAATTGTTGATATGTGCAGTTTTGGCTAACATTCTTTAAAAAAAAATCTGGAATAAGATCCGCTCACATAGAAACAGTGATTTAATATTCTTGTAATAGCTTCTTCACACAAGCGCAAACTGAGCTGAATGAATTTCCATTAAAATTACCGGTAAATACATGCGCAGCACTAATACTACTGATGGCACACATTGTTAATATAGGAATGTTATTTCTAGAGCACTTTTCAAAACACATTGAACACACATTATTATGAACAGATATTATGAAAGTCCAGCTATCATACATTGAAGGAAGCAAATAAACCCAAAACGGAAATGTGCGACAGTTACAGAAAGTGGCTTAGCATAACACAATAACAGGTACTTTGTGATATTATCAAGGATGACTGGCAATACTGCATCTTCCACTGTTACTGCATGGGCCTGAGATACTTGGGGTTACTGGCTAAACCATTTCATGCAGCTCTGGCAAAATGATACGATCAAAACAGACTCTATTAAAACCCGCCCTAATTACTCTTTGTGCAGTGGCACTGATCATTTACTCTATATCTGGGGCTTGATTTACTCAACTATGGAAAGCCGGTGGCATCTTATTGTTCTAGTGGTCAAAGCACCTGGCAATTATTTTGAGCAAAACCCTACCTACACTGATATACAGCGGAGAAATAAGGTACAGTCCGCAGAATGTTTGCCTCTATGTATGCCTCTATATGCCACAAGGTGTAATTTACATTACAAGTTCAATCAGCCAGGCAGACTGACTCCCTCCTGGATTTAAATATTTACATGCATTGAGTATGTCATCCTTTTTGCAGCTACAATGAAATCTGAATAGGACTAAGTTGTGTGTTATTTTACAGTACATGTACACTGTACATTGACCCACACAGTAAATACAATGCGTTATGTTAAAGTGCTGTAATGAACAAAATATGAAGCTGTTCACTCTAGGGCGGACACATTTTCCCAAACATACAGCAGCAGCATCCTCGGTGTACATTAGAGCAAACCTCAAGGTACGACATATTAGGCGAGGTGCATATAGACAAGTGAGTGTTAGTGCACTGAGAGCGGGGGAATCATAACAAGCAAAATTTGATGTCAGAATGATGCAACAGGTTACAAAACCCAACCCTAAAACCCTGGATTCTTGTCCACTGGCTATTCTTTTCAAACGTGTTGTTGATATATTGGTGATCATCATCATCATCATTTTCTTGATAGACACTTATTCTTCCAAGGATAAAAATGAATTATCTCACAGCACATTTTTGGGAAGTCTATTTCAATGTTGAAATTGAGTTCTTGGTTGAATATGATCAACTCCAGTTTTGGGGGAGGGATGTGCTTCTCTAGGATCTTCATAACTATAAAGAAGCAAAGTTTGCCGAAGATCCAGATTTTTTTTTTCTTTTTTTGCTCCAATGGAACAAAACGTCAAGATCACACTCAAAGCCAGTGAGTGATTTCTCGACTGGAAAAGATTTGAGCCTTCGCACCCTCTGAGGGCTGTCGATAGATCCAGCAATCCATCATCACCACTTGAAGCCAATCCCAGATACGCTTGTGTGAGTGGCGGAAAACCCCCTGGACCGATCACCAGCCAATCACAAGACTGACTCATACAAAACCATTCATTGTCAATTTTATAGCCAATTGAGACTCAACCTAACAAAACATACTTTTGGACTGTGCAGGGGGGAAAAAAAGTCAAGATTTGAACCCAGATCCCAACCCAAAGCAGCTCGAACTGATCCATAACTGTCATTCCGCTCCCATTATTTAAAGAGAACACAAACATCCCACCAGCTGTTTCAAAAATAAATATCAAAGTAGACCAGAAATCATTGAGTCCTGGTTACATGTGATGTCTCCTTGACTTAAGCGATTGTCGCCTCTTCCTCTTCCTGTGGCACTGCTCCCTCCTCTCCGGCCAGGGGAAACCACTCTCAGTGGCTCGGACGGCCTCATCATATTCATCGCTGTCACTGTCCGCCTCGGCCACTGGGAATACTCTGCCTGGGAACACTTCTTTCAACTTGGAGGTGAAAAAGGTCTCGAGGTTGCGGCCAGCTTGCGCCACCTCTGAATCGGGCTGTGGTCAGACAGGAGAACAAAATGCTCGCAGCGAATCAACAACAATCAGAACACAAACCCAACAAATAGATGTTAACATGTCAGAACTTACATAGTTGAACTTTGCACAGTTGTGGAACATGAGATAGACGTCAGCCACAAACTGCTCGGTGGAGTTGTAATGCTGCGTGCTCCTCTTGTTGAGTCTTGCTCGGATGACGGACAAGTCGATAGGCCTCTTGATGATCTGGTAGTAATGACGAGCCTGCACCACGAAATGTCCACGTTAACACTCCTTATTTCAAATTCAGCAGCATTCATTTGTCCGCCGATTGGTTAGCCCTTTCATACACACTGTAACCTGATCACATGATAATCTGTCCATTGGAGTAACCGCTGTCCCTGAAAGAGTTAATGAGCGCAAAACGTGTAACAGCCAACTTTGACAAGCAAAACAAGCCCGTTGTGGTCTGCACACATCCGCACATCTAATACACCTACTTTTGATATTTCTGGTGAGTGATGTATTTTATTGCACATGATAATGCTTTTATCAACACTGGCTGAATATTGATTCTGAACTGTCAATTTGAATTGACTTGAGAGTTTTGATGGTGTCTATTATGGGGACCTGATCACGGTGGGCATTGAGAGGCGCATCGTGTCCCCGCTCAAGGCCAAGTTACCAAATGGACAGCCCACAACTGTGGCTATGACATTACATCAGCTCTTGCTAATCTTCAGGCTTCTTCTCCATTCACCTTGACAAGTGAAGAGAGAATTTTATTGCCTCAAGGACAGCATAGCGCAAACCATTTACAGCACTTTGGTTTCTGCATAGGGGCTTTCTTTCGACTTGCAGTGAAAGAAATGAAAAAAATGTATGAAAAGCACTCACAAGTGGACTGACAGGCTCGTGAAAAGGAGCACTCAGGATATTATTGAGGATCAGGAGGGTCAATCGCTCACATTTCTAAGAGATCATTGAAAAAAAAAAGCAAACAAACCAAGAACACAGGTGAGCATGTGCATCATCAGTAATGTTTTATAAAAGGACTTGTCACTTACTCTCTGATCGCATGCAGATAGGCCATGCCCTGACGTATGCTCCCCGGATGCTCTTCTATTTTCACAGTCATACTCAACCTGTGGCTGCACAACATCTCTGCACAAGCTGCATAGCCAGTCACCTCTGAAGATGACAACAAATAAACAATTGCTTTGGAGGTTAGCGGCGAGTCAGTGAAAATGCGCACTCTGAATGCGGAGCAAGAAAATGCACACTTACGACGGGAAGCTTAGCAGAGGTGGGATGTGACATGACAAATGGTAAACTTTTGGACAACCATCACAGCATAAAAGGTCCCCACCGATCAGACAGACTCCGCAGAAGTCTTCACTCTCAATTTGGGCACTGTCCTCCTCAACTTCTTCCGTCCTCCTCGGCAGGCGAGGGTTTGCAATGAGGAGTGGCCTCTGACCAGGTCCAACGGGGTACTCTTCCTCGAGGTCAGAGCGCAGGGGTTGTGGCTCGTCTGTCGTTTCATGCTCAGATTCAATGTCAAGTTCAGACTCCACAGACTCCTGAGAGTCCACGTGCTGATCAGACAAATGGTCTGAATCCGTTTCTGCCTGGAACGGGATGCTAACTTCTGGTTGGCTGTCCGACTCGGATTCTGCAGCACCCGAGTCTGCACCAGCATCCGGTCCGCTTTGCGCATCCTCAGATCCTGCTCCCGAAGCCGTTTCTGAAAATGTGTCGCATCGATCGCAGCCCCCCATTGAGTCATTTCTGTTGCAGCTTTGCAGACCGTCATTCTCCTTGCCTGGAACTTCCAGTTCCGTTTCTGACGAGAACCCGGGCGATGTGTCCGAATCGAGTTGCGGTTCGACTTGACAACAGACAACAGCCTCTTCTGAGACTAACTGGGGTTCAGAGTCGGAGTCGGAGTCGAGCTCAGAGTTGTTTCCGTGACGGTCATCGGGTGGCAGGGTGGATGCTTTGGCAAAGCTGGCCCTTGGGCACGTATCCCACTCACTGTCAACTGTGAGCCACTGACGAATGTCTGGAGACTGTGATGCTGTGACCGCACGGGTCCTCGAGGTATCGGGGCCTTTGGACACGCCCTATAAGGAGTAAAATGTTGATCTCACTCCACATGCAATCAGGCAACTCTTTCTCCGATGTTTCAATCAAAAGAGTGGAATGAGAAGAAATGTCAATGCGGTACTTTCTACACCTTTTCACCTTGTGGGAGGCAAAACTCAAACCTCTGAGTGAAGAAACTATTATGTTGCTCGTCAATGGCCGAGCAAACTGAGAAAATAGGATCAATGGCTTGGTGATTTTAGCGTTCTTTTCTAGTTTGAATGTGTGAAGTATCGGTTGAAAACAAGATATTACATGCGGTAAACCGTTTCAAAAGGAGACCCAACATTGGCCGTAATTTCAATTTCGACAGGCGAGTAGTTGAGAGATAGACGTGATGGAAATTCACACGTCGTCGATGGTGATGATGACTTATGATCAGCAAGCACTGAGAAGCCCGGTCATTTGAATCAGGTGCGTTGGAGGAGGAAGACATCTCAAACGTGCTGCAACGGGGTTCTCATGGAGATAAAGCACCGTCATCTCCGAACAGGCTTGTCATTCGCTTTTGCTAGATTACTCATAGACAACCCATCAAACATTTTTTTGGGACATACCTGTGGAAAAATGTCTTCCACAAAAGCCTTTAGTCTCGTTTCATCTCTAACAACTATTTACGTCATCGTTTCGGTTCATGGCAGAGGTAGCCACTCATTTTTCTGCCAACCCAAAGAACCCCAGTGCCTATTGTTCACAAACATGATGTCATGGTATAAAAACATATTCACGATAACAGAATTATCCTTTGTGACTTCTGCAAACAAGGAAACGGAAGAGAGAACCACATTTCTCACAAAGTAACTTGATTCTTGTGGTTCGGTTTTTATGCCGGATGGGTCTTGGGGCATTGGCTGAGACCTGAGCTCAGGGCAACAAACAACCTGTAGCACGACCGTACCAATGGTTCATTTTGAGGGCAGTTCCATCACGTTGCTTTCTTTGCAGCAATCTGCATACCGTACCTTGTACGTTACATCCTGAGAAGTTTGCTGCTGCAAAGTAGCCTTCTCGGTCGTGCTTGCGGGTAAGGGGTCGCTCTGCCTTCGTCCATGTGGGGGAAGTTGAGAGATAAGCACTTTCAGGCGTTCGAGGCAAACCACTGGAACTCTGGCTTGTCCAGAGTCTCCCTGGGAATCTCTGTTCCTTCACAGGAACACAAATAAGAACATTGTCATTTCTTTATGGCTCGTGTAAACGCCACAGGTGACTGTACGTACCCGTTATGACCGTTTCTGGACACGCTGTACTTTTCCTTTGCATCATGACGCACGTCATCATTTAAGTATGAAGGATCTAACGAGGAGGTAGATATAGAGCTTATCGCATAGTCAGTGACGTAAATGTAAGATTGAGTCACTTCCCATCACCTGGCTCCGATTTGTAGGAGAACAATGGAGACCGCCCACTTCTGCTGAGGATGACGTCGGCTGAGGTTTCCTTGACAATGCAAAGAACGCCATCTGAAGCTCTTCTCTGCCTGGAGTCCGCACTGGCATACTAAACACAAAACGATCAGCATTGCAAAGTGTGTTTGAAGACTTCTCCGCTTACGTCAACTTAAATCCGCAGCATTTGTGTGGAAGCTTGCGTTCAACTCAAGACAGTGCGCTGTCTCTTGGTCATACCACGTGATTTTCTCAGGTTGAAGCTTTTTCAATGACATCATTTCTGATGAGACGAGGCTACCTTGCTTGTTACCATATTTGCAGTTCGCTCATCCGAGCGGTGAGGAGATCCCGTTGGCCTTTCAGAATAAGAGCTGACAGATGGAGCCGCAAGCTCTACAGGGGTACTCTGAGAACATCTCTTCCCGTTTGTGCACGCCGAGCTTGGGTGGAGTTGACAGTGCTGTGCATCGGAGCCACAATTGTTGGCTGTCACGGAAACCTCCAGGGACGTGGATCTCTGTGCGGAACACAAATGAGCAGAACTCAACAGTGTTTCAAGCTGTGCCACATCATGCACAGGTTCACCTGTTTGTGTCATGAACAGCAGAAAGAGGGGGAGGACGTGCAAACAAAAACATCACTCAGAGCCTATTCTGGCGCTAATTCAAAGCAAGTGGTCCTTCAGAATCACAGCTGCATATATTATTCCCAATTGTTCACGCAATGAAAGGATTGGTTACCATTAATGATCACCACATGCAAATTCCTCATATAGAGAGCAGTGTTTTCCTTTCATTAAAGTCGAAGCTAGGAATAGCTTGTAGGTTTCAGGGGGGGTCATCTCTTTTTGTTTCTTGCTAGTGGAATCCTGCTATAGTTGTAAAGTTAAAAGAAACATGAGCAACAAAGACCTGAACACAATCCAATAAGCCGAGCCAATGAATTAAACTAATTTCAACAAGCGGCAGTTTGGCAGAAAGTGAGAAATTCTCCTACCGAAAAAAAAGTAACTTCAAGCTGTCGAAGTTTACCGTCATACACAAACATGAAACAGAGAGAATACGTTGTGCGTTGAAAACAACCCCGTAGCTTGGCCTTTAAGTCCAGGAGCATAATTCTAATGTTAACACGTAATTGGAAATTCCATCAGCTTGGTTTACATTCTGACCTTTTTTTTAACCGCTGTCCCTGAAAGGATTAAAAGTGAAACATCAACAAACATGGAGAGCCCAGTTGCCTTGATTCATGCTTTGTGCATTACCATGGTCTGGATGGACCTCCTTTACCACAATTACAGATACTGCTGACAGCCAGTATTTTGCCTCTTTGTGTTGGTGCTTTACGCCCAAACTACAAATCATTCCGCTGCTCTCTTGGATTGCATTTGAAGTCAGCTATCAAATCCAGTCTTCAGCTGTTGTGAGCCGGAGGCTTGAAACTCGTTTGCTTTTTAGACACGCCCTTTTTTCCACATCGAGGTCAGGCCGATAGAGAGCACCTGCGATTAAAAGACTCACCTGATCCGCACCTCTTCAGAAGACACATGAAGGATTGTGACTGCTTCAGAACATACTTTAATCCTTCTTTTGGAATACGGTGGTGAATCTATCTCGGCGTGCTAATCGGAGCTGAAATGATACTTTCACTATTCCCCGAGTGGCTCATTAATGGTAGGTTAAGTACAGGAATGATTACGCTCAAGTGATTTTATGTCATATTCACAGGCTGTGACACAGAAACAATGCATGTCTGTGTTTCTCTCTCGATTGTGATCAAGCATCTCGAGGATTTTGAGAGGGATAATTAACTGATGGCTCAAACCACTGGCAGTAAATCTGGGCTGTTTTCTCCGAAATTCTTGGATGCTTTGCCGTTAAATGTGAAACTCTGTTTTCCAGTTATCCTTTCGTCATATATATATATAAAAAAAAAAAAAAAGAAGCGACGTTCTGTTGTGCCATCTGTTTTCAGGCAGGCTGTCAGCTGTGAGAAGTGATCATTCTGGCAATAAATTAAACGGTGTGTGTTTAGTTCGAGGACTTTGAAGATTTTAATTAAAATAGAATAATCTTGCTCTCTCTTACAATATGTCAGCCAAGTAAATCAGTCAGTGCCTGGCTGCCGCCATCATATTTATTTCAGCTTGGGTATTAGCTTAGTAGCATTTCCAAGGGTTTGAATGTTTCATATGAAACGGTCTTGATCTGTGCACATTTTTGAGAGGTCTATAGAGTGTGTATTGTCCACTCACTGAATATATAATGTCATTGATTACAATTAGATTGGATTGCGTCGTTTTATTTTGGTGTTTTCTTTGAAATTATTGTTATTGGGATTGTTGGGAAAACTTTCTCTCACCCGGCCAGCCGTTTGACCTCGTAGCATCGGCGCAGGAATGATTCTCTGCTGCTCTTTCCTCACTTCTGCTGGAGGATAAACCTGAAACTGTTGTTGGACAGGACTCTTTGCACTTCTGCCGGGCTGTTCCTCCTCAAGTTCTGCCACAACTGTTGGGTCATGACTCTCCTCCACTCTGCATCGCTCGTCCTGGCTTTCCTCGGCCACAATGTCTTGCACCTCCTGCAGACTTGCGCTGTTCTGCAACATCTCCTGGCACGGGACACGGCTCGGGCGTGAATGAGGTTGTTTCTCACTCTGTTGACACTTGCTGACTGGAAGTGGACCTCTCTGGTGATGATGATGGAGATGTGATTCAGGAAGCGACTGGGACTCGGGCGTGCTTGCTTGAGGTTGCGATGCAGGTCCACGACTGCAATTGGTCTCGATCGGTCCCATGACTGGGGCATGGGATGGAGTCGAAGGGCATTGGGAATATGTTTGCAAGGCAGAGGAGTCACTTGGGTGCCAGCACTTCAGCAACTGCTGGCTCTGCACCTGGCACCCAGGGCCAGTTGGAACATAGCTGGAATTGTAGAGCGGACCTCCCAGCTGGCTCTTGTCCAGCTCTGACTGAGAAGGGAGGCCATGGATGCAACACGCCTGGGGCTCATAGCACATCTGATAGCCACAGGCCGGCTCACGTCCTCTGTGGTAAACAGGCGTCAGGGCCAAGCATGTGATAGGCTGGGTCCTTGGAACGGTGGAGCAGGCCAAGCCTTGAGGGTAGGGGCAGTTTCCACCTTCCACAGTCAGCTGGCCTGCGGAATACACAGTTACAGTAAGCCATATGCACGCGGCATCCTTTTTTTTAATTCAGGCTATGCCACCAAATGAACAAGTAATGCCAAAACAGTTCTATCAGCTGTTAGCACGATAAGCCTCAATTCTATGTTCTTTCTAGCCAATCATGTGAGTTCTGGAAGAGGCGCATCAAAAACAACAGTTCGAGAAAAGTGGAGTCACTCCTTTAACATTTCACTAGTAGTCAAAGTTAACAAAGCAATGAACCTATCAAATATATTTCATGACTATTCCCCGAAAATTGCGAAACAAAATGGCAGATGGTCACTCGATCTCCGAACACAAAACAATTAGCACTACCATTGTGCGTCATCAGAAAAATTCTGACCCTGTTTAGGGACCCACATGCTATACAATGTACTGCGCTTTATTCTTCTTTTTTTCAACCACATAAATATGGCATGATTGTCATGGTAGAAGTGGCTCACAACAAAAAGAGTAAAAGGATGACAACACGGTAGAGAGCGTTGATATTTTTATAGGCTGTTGGCAATGATCGATCGCTGAATTAACTGACTGCCATTGTGCATTATGCTGACAGACTATACATACTTGCATTACTAGCCACACATACACGTATGAAATTAGAAATGCAGTAAAATATTTTTGTGGAGAAGGTGACAAAGTGGGTCTGGAGGTTGGACCCATGACACCACACAAAACCATGCCTACAAAAAATGGGTCAATAAGAAAACAGTAATCAACATGCAATTGTTATCTTGATGACATCTGACCTAAGGAGGACATCTGTTTGGTCCAGTAGCTGGCGTCCCAATTGAACTTGATTTTCACAGGACTCCAAGCTTCAGATTGCAGTGATGAATCAAGCAATTCTTGGATTTGCAGAGAAATCTGAAAGAAGAATGCATACTCATGTCAAGTGATTTATCCATTCCATTTCCTTTTTCTATGGTGGAATGGATTGCCAATACATGACTAATATGTAAGACTGAAAGGGGGAGATTGCAATTTCTGCAAGTTCGAGTGAGATTTGAACGTGGCCAGGAATAAACCAAGGTACAAAACTGAAGGCGGACCTTTTGAAAACTTAAATATTGGTGAGAGGGAGCGGGTTATGTTAGTATAATCGAATTAAAGCAGCACCAATTTCATGCAAGTCGCGTATAGTATCTTGACTACTGTAATACCCTTGCCTGTTAGACAAAGAGAGTGCTTATTACAAAACAAAACATTTCTAAACTATGGACAGAGCCCCTAATGTAATAATAATAATAATACTACATTTTATTTGTGGGCACCTTTCTAGAAACTCAAGGACACCTTACAACAAGCAGTTAAAATCACGAGTACAATGTTAAAAACAACATCAAATAAGAAAAAATAAATACAAAATAAATAAATAAAGAAATAAAATAATGGCTTTATGGTCTGAGTGAATAGGCTTGTCGAAACAGATGTGTTTTGAGGCTGGATTTGAAATGTGTTAGTGAGTCTGAATTACGAAGGTCAGCTGGGAGTGAGTTCCAAAGCTGGGGAGCAGAGCGACTGAAGGCTCTATTTCCCATGGTGACGAGGCGAGCAGGGGGGACAGAGAGGAGGACAGAGGAGGAGGAACGAAGAGAGCGGACAGGCGTAGGAATATGGATGAGGTCAGATAGGTATGGAGGGGCTAGGTTATGAATGGATTTGAATGTGAGGAGCAGGATTTTATATTGAATGCGGTGTAAAATGGGGAGCCAGTGGAGATGTTGGAGGACAGGTGTAATATGGTTTATGTATGGTGTGAGTGTGATAATGCGGGCGGCTGAATTTTGGACCAGTTGAAGCTTATGGAGGGTTTTTTGAGGGAGACCAAACAGAAGGGAATTACAGTAGTCGAGTCGCGAGGTGACGAGGGTGTGTACAAGTATAGCAGTGGACTGAGGAGTGAGAGAAGAGCGGAGCCGGTGGATGTTTCGAAGATGATAATATGCAGAACGAGTGATGTGGTTGATATGTGAGGTGAAGGAGAGGGTGCTATCAAGGATGACACCCAGACTCTTGACCTGAGGGGAGGGGGAGATGGAAGAGCTTTCGAAGGGAATGGAGAAATTGTTTATTTTGTTTAGAGTGGATTTAGTGCCATCCATCCATCCATCCATCAATTTTCTGGACCGCTTAATCCTCACTAGGGTCGCGGGGGGTCCTGGAGCCTATCCCGTCTTCGGGCAGTAGGCGGGGGACACCCTGGATCAGTTGCCAGCCAATCGCAGGGCACACAGAGACGAACAACCATCCACGCTCACATTCACACCTAGGGACAATTTAGAGCGTCCAATCAGCCTACCATGCATGTTTTTTGGAATGTGGGAGGAAACCGGAGCACCCGGAGAAAACCCACGCAGGCCCGGGGAGAACATGCAAACTCCACACAGGGAGGCCGGAGCTGGAATCGAACCCGGTACCTCTGCACTGTGAAGCCGACGTGCTAACCACTGGACTACCGGGCCGCCAGATTTAGTGCCAATGAGGAGGAATTCAGTTTTATTGCTATTCAGTTTGAGGAAATTTGAGGTGAACCAAGATTTTAATTCCTGCAGGCAGTTGGTTAGGGAGGATGGTGGAAGTATGGTATTAGGTTTGGTAGAGATGTAGAGCTGGGTGTCATCCGCGTAGCAATGAAAGTGAATGTGATGTTTCCTGAAGATATTACCAAGGGGAAGAAGATAGATTAGAAATAGCAATGGGCCAAGGACAGAACCCTGAGGAACACCTGAAGTGAGGGGAAAGGGGTGAGATCTAAAACGTTTGAGCTGGATAAACTGGGTGCGGTCAGAAAGATAGGAGCGGAACCAGGAGAGGGGGATGCTGGTGATGCCAATGGAGGAGAGTCTGTCGAGGAGGATGGAGTGAGAGATGGTGTCAAAGGCTGCACTGAGGTCAAGCAGGAGGAGGATGGCGAGTGAACCGGAGACAGCAGAGAGAAGAAGGTCATTGCATATTTTGAGGAGGGCAGTTTCGTTACTATGGAGGGGACGGAAGCCAGATTGAAATTGTTCGTAGAGGTTATTGGAGGAAAGATGGGTGTGAAGTTGAGCAGCTACTGTTTTTTCTAGAAGTTTGGAGATGAACGGAAGGTTTGATATGGGACGAAAGTTGTTCAAGTCGGAGGGATCAGAGCCAGGTTTCTTCTGTATGGGAGTGACAGCAGCAGTTTTGAGATGGGATGGTACAATGCCAGTAGAGAGGGAAGTTTGAATAATGTTAGTGATGAGAGGGGAGAGGGCCGGGATAGAAGCTTTGACTAAAACAGTAGGGAGAGGGTCAAGTTGACAAGCAGAGGATTTGGACTTCTGGATTAAGATGGAGATTTGGTGGACAGATGGGGATGTGAATGCAGAGAATAGGTGGGTAGGAACCGGGGAGAATGGAGAAGGAGGGTTAGGAGCAGCTGAAGGGGTGAGTTGCTGGTGGATAAGTTGGATTTTGGATGTAAAAAATGAGGCCAGAGTATTACAAAAATCAGTGGAATAGAGATGTGAGGGAAGAGTGTCAGCAGGTTTAGTGAGTTTAGAAATGAGTGAAAAGAGTGATCTGGGGTTGCCTTCATTGGAACTGATTAATCCAGAGTAGAAGATTGATTTGGCTTTGGATATTGAGTCCTTGTAATGGAGAAAGTGGGTAATGTACATTTCTTTATGAATGGCGAGTCCAGTTTTTCTATATAATCTTTCAAGTTGACGGCCTTTTGATTTAAGTTGTCTGAGGGTAGGGGTAAACCAGGGTGCTGTTTGGTTGAAGGAGACAGTTCGGGTTTTGAGTGGGGCCAGGATATCGAGAATGTTATGGAAATTTGTATTGTAGTGTGTCAAAAACTCATCTGTTGTAGAAAGACCATCAGTACTGGGGAGGTTGTTGATAAGTGATTCTAAATTGTCCGGGTTAATGTCCTTGATTTTACGGAAATGTATAATGCGTTGTGGGTTGGATTTGAAAAATGACAGGTTAACATTGAATGAAAGCAATAGATGATCCGTGTATGGGAGGAGTAACATAACCAATATAAATTGGATGAGAATCTTTCACATTTGGTCGAATTTTTTTTTCTCCATGTCACTTTAGGGGCTCTGTCGGATGTTATAATGCACATTCTTTTTTTTTTTTTTTCTGTGTCCTTCCACCAACGAAACACAACAATACGTTGAGCATCGCATTTTCTTCTGTTTACATGTCACAGGTTCTGAATGTACTCCTGATGAAGTGTCCTTTGCTATGTGTATGATATGGAGCATTTTTTTTCACCGTCATTGTATGAGTTTGAGGGTTTCACTGTGTCCACACGGAGGCATCTACCTCCACATATGCATTTCTCTGAAGCTCACTGAATCTTAACCTACTTGTATGTTTTCCCAGTACTTTTATTTCCACTTGCAGTGAATGTCACCGCATCATTCTGATGGCTTACCAGTCTCCTGCTGAAGAGCACCGGGCCCCGGCGATGGTGGGTGGTTGCCCAACTGATGAACTTTTGCACATGGTCTAATTGGGCACATGTCTCTATCGCCCCCTGCAGCTGGTCCTCCAGAGGCTGCTGCAAGTCCTCTGAAATTTTCTGCACAAAAACAATAACATGCAAGCAGTCTCTTGTGCCTACTGGCACACAAGGAGCAATCACCACTCACTCTACTCTATTTCAGTACATGTTGTCTGAAGAGAATTTGATTGAGCACTATGGGCTTTTGTTCGCTTTCTCTCAGTGCTGATAGAGGATTCTGTACACGTACAAACGCTAACTGGCTAAGAGATAAGGAAAGAAAAGGAGAAAGTAATTACCTCCAGTTGCTCTATTAATAGGTTAGCTCGTTTGTTAAGCTCGTTCATCATAATCATCTTTGCCATCTTAATCTGGTTCTCAGCCTTCCTGTGTGCAATCTTGACTCCATGAACTCTACAAAAAGAAAGAAAATGGAAAGGAAATCTCATAGGACAGGTCAAAAAAATCCCACTAGCATAAGATTGTAAAACAAACTCACAGGCCACAAAATCAGCAGAGAATGGATATAAAAGGTCCTGGTCAAATGCCAGGTTTTTGTCATATGAAAAAATGACACTAAATTAAATGATTTCCTAACTTTTTCCATCACTGTGTCCGATAACTTGTATTACTTATAAAAGTATATCCTGTATATAATTTTAAAAACTGCTTTTCATTGTTTGCTCTCAAGCAGAAACCGAAACCTTTCATGCAAACACTGACTGTTCATAATTCACTCCACCATGTCAAAGACCGCATTCCACCTGAAGAAAACAGCCCCAGAGCATGATACTGCCACCACAATGCTTCCTTGTGGTTATGGTGTTCTTTTGGTGAATAACAGTGTAATGTTTGCATCAAACGTCGCTTTTGGAATTCTGACTGAAAAATTCAACCTGATGCCTTTTTTTTTTTTTACATGAAAACCTGGCATTTGAACAGTGGTGTGTAGACCTTTCATCTCCACTTTATACACAACCCAAACAGATCGAGTACAAGAACCCTGCCAGCTGCAAGAGAAGGACAAAGGTTTTTTTTTTTCCCGAACTACAGCCACAGTAGAGTGAATCTTCCCTTAAGTTCCAGTTCAGCATAAGCAAATTTGTTTATTTGTGATTTTTTTAGGAAACTTATCCTCGTTATTCCCTGTACTTTGGCACTATTTTGTGGCATCTTGGGACCTAGGAAGTATGTTAAAGTGAGGGTGGGATTTCATTTAACCAGGCCATAGCCTTGTCTAATGGGTGGGTGTTGTTGATGGATTTGCGGCAGGGCTCACTCCCTGTCCCTTAACAATAATAACAAGTG
This sequence comes from Hippocampus zosterae, assembly GCF_025434085.1. NCBI lineage: Eukaryota > Metazoa > Chordata > Actinopteri > Syngnathiformes > Syngnathidae > Hippocampus > Hippocampus zosterae. The sequence continues at coordinate 16,859,357 of NC_067454.1, read as the reverse complement.
TATTGTTAAATTAAGACATCGAAATCAATGGATTTGGAAAGAAGCTCATTAGATCAATTGATTGTCTGGAAAGTGAAGGTATGTGTATTGGTTAAGTTACATTCCTGATGTCATAGTACAACACAGAAGTGACCTCATGTCAGTTTTTCTTTTTTAATGTGAACCAACCTGTCCTCTATCTGCTTTGCATTGTTCTCCACTGCAGACCTCCTCTCTTCCACCTGTACCATCAGGCTTTCAAAGAGCCACCGCTGATCCTGAAGAGCCTTCCCAATCTGCACCACCCTGCACACATGAGGTGAAGCATTCACAGCATGCACCACAGAGGGGAAGTTCATGAATAAACAACGCCAGAAGGAAATGTTATTCTCCGGGGATGCAGGTGACCTTAGAGCCGACTGCTGTGCTGTAACATCTCCGAAAAACACAAGCATACGAATCCTGAATAGATATGAGGGAGGAGAAGGGGAGTGTTTGTACAGATACTGATGATAAAAGTGACAGGGAACGTTTAAACCTGCACTCGGCCCTTCTTTGCCGTGTCCTTGTGTTATATGAACGCGTGTGTGTGGGAGGTCTTACCTGTGGGTTTTATGGGAGGACAGGTGACAGGTGCTGCAGCACAGGAGGTCACATGACTCACAAAGCAGCTCCAGGGGCTGCTGTCCATGAGAGTGGCACATGAGGATGGAACAAGGATACGACCCTGTACCTGGGGCCGGCCGTTGGGAGACAATATGCAACGGCAATTAGAAAATAAGTGACTCGTGCGGACAACTTGAGACACACCACACAGCAGCATTTGTGCAACTGTTGCAGATACATGCTGACTGTCCGTTTCAGTAGGTACATCTGCACTGTAGATATAAATGATTGAACATAGAGAATGATTCATTTTTGATTTAGCGATGAATTTAATAATACCAAGTGCTTGGTAAAAATTGTGCTTTTCTTTGTTCATGTAGAGTCTCAGTCATCCACGAGTTGGTAATTGGATCATACTACACGACAGTGTCCACGTGTACCTAATGTTATGATCAGCAAATGTCTTTCGAGAGAACAAACAACTACTTTAGCAGCCATTATTCCATTTTCTAGCAAGTGTGTGGAGGGGCAGTGCAGACGCTGGAGTCAGCAGCAGTATATGAACGACAACACCAACAACTGTTGCAAGAAGTGAATAAGATCTTGTGGAATGCTGCCAGAAAATGATGATGTCATATTGATGATGTCAGCAAGGTCATCAAAGGAGATTATTCCCCCGCATCTCCACAATTGAGTAATGCTTAGTTCATGTAGAATAGTATAACAAATCTCTGAATTCACTTTACTGTCTCTAGACCTCTGGCATCAAAAGTGAGTACTGTACACCCCCAAATGACAACATCCAAAGTAGGCCCAATTAGCCAATTTCCCACCCCAGTCTCAAGTGACCGTTTAGAGTTACAAGGCCCAGTGTGACACACACGCTTATTCGCTCAGTCACTGGAAGGTCAATATAGCTATCTGACGATCTAAAAAAAAGAACTGTTTCTCCTAGTCCGGTCCAATCAGCTCATCAGCAAGCTTTGCAGAAGCCTGATAATGATCCTGAGGATCGGGCTTGAGCACCCTGGCCTCGGCTAGAAGAAGACAGCCAACAACCTGAAACTGAGAGCATAACATTGAGTTGATTCCAGGACAGGTTGTTAGATTAAAATACAAACTCTACTTTGCTACACCGACTGCATGTAATCAGCATGCGATTCAAGTTTGACTCAAACAGTTCAAGAGCAATCTGAGTGACAAAGCAATATTTCAAGCGGTCCAATCAATTCTTTGATGCAGCAGCCAGCAGCACTCTAAAATATCTTTCAAACACTTGCAAATAGGTCAGCGTGGAGAGTGACGAACGCAGCCTTTCCGCTCGCTGTTGGCCGCCTCACCTGGGGTGACCCGCTCACACTTGTGTGGCTTACGAGCGCAAAGCATCGTTTGGTGTTAGCAAAGCCAACATGACTGCCCACATCCTGTCTGCCAGCTCTTCTCACACTGCACATACGAAGACTAAGGTCTCACCATGAACGAGCGCAGAGGACAAACGAGTGGTCCACAAAAGCTTCCTCTCCCCTTGAGGCTCTTTAAATAGCAGCAAGCTAAAATTAGCAAATAATGAAACCTTACAGCCTCTTTACAAATCTGGGACACTTATTTCAATAAAGGAGTGATTAAAACGTGATCTTTAGGAATCATTTGAAGCTATTACTAAAAGGCATACCATGATATTTCCTTAAATAATAGCATGGGGTGTATTTGACGGAAAACTTTTGTTTTTAAATACCTGTAAGAAAAGTAGCAGTCTATTATTACAGTGAATGTAAGAGAATAATTTTTTGTTTGTCTTCTTTGCCACATTTTTTGCTTCAAGTTAATAGACATTGTACTGTAACTCCTGTTGTGCACATCTTGGCTACCTGGGGGCAGTAATATACAGGCATACAAATATGCAGTACATGAAGACAGCCACTCCTCAGTAATGTTGTTATCTTGAACATTAATGAAATGACAATAAAACTAAAATTTAATAACAAAAAACAAACATTTTGTAATGAAATACATTACCAACAACGCTTAAAAAGAACAACAACAAAAATTAACCAAAACTACATCCGTCTATCCATTAACTGAACTTAACTCGTTGCCAGCCAATCGAAGGTGAAACAATCTATATTCAAACCAAAACTAACTACAGCTCTTCCAAAAATGTCCTTCTTTTGCATCTTTGTCAATTAATATCATACATGTGTTTTCAAGTTTCATTTTAAACGTATTTATTTCGGTATTGATTTACGTCCAAACAGAAGAAGGAAGGTCAAACAACTACATATATTTCAAAAGACTAAAACTAATACTAAAACTAATACATATTAAACACTAAATACTTTTTTGGGCTATTTGCCTCAGAGGTGGGTACCATTAGTCCATTACTTACTTTGGTAACTTTTTGAATTAATTTTTACTTGTGAGAATAGTTTCAATGCAACGTACTTTTTACTTTTACTTGAGTATTTATTTATTTTTTGTTGTTAAAGGGAAACTAAACCCAAGCATTTTAACCCTTTCAGGACAGTGGACAGCTTATCAATGTATCAGGTTACAGGTTATCATTATTGGCGAATGAAAGAGTTAAAGCAACCATACATTATGCCAGCACGAGTCAGAACACTGTCATCTGATTCATCGTGCATTAGAGTTAAGAATTCATCGTATGGGGACCCGCTATGTTCGGCGAAATCGTTTTCAACTGCAGACCGGAAGTGAGGTCGCAGCTACGGTTCCGCCTTGTCTGCTTCTTTTGAATTGTGTCGGCTAACAGATTTTGCGAGAGAAGACTTTAATCATTTGTTGTAGGAACACCATGGCTGAGATGCAAACCAATGTGTGACTTTTTACTCTTACACCCTAAGTTTGAAAACATAGGCTGTGTTTTTCCTATTGATTGCTTTACTTTGTCAAAACTAGACTTGATCATTTTCACAACCTAAAAGGACGACGACACGGCGTTCGAGACTAAAATAGAGAGGGGTAAAGTCAATTACGCTTGAGACTTTGACTTTGTGCTTGAGCTCTTGAGTAGAGAACCACAGGGAGAGCAATGACATGGAGGAGCTTGAAAAGTAAACTGTCAGCCAGGCCAGAAAAGAAAACTTGAATTTAGCTGAATTTTTGAATTTTACTTCATTGAAAGCCTGCTTGCCTTGTCCAGTTGTCGGAAGGGAGCCAGAGCCTTTCTGGGGCAGTTCAGGCCTGTGCTGGTCGTGCAGGTCCGCGTACAGAGATGACGCTGCGGCTTTCTGATGCTGATGCACATCCGTGCACTGGCAACACAACCACTTGTTGCACAGCGTGCACAAGCTCTGTGCAAGTGTCATCTCCGAGCACTCTGAGCAAATCTGATAAAGGGAGATTTAAAAAAAAAATTTAAACTCTTATTTACATGAAGAAAAGGATGTGTGAAACCAGGAAACAAAGAAGAACGGTGTTTCTAAATGTCTGCCTATGCTGTTATCAAGGGATTATTACAGCTATTGTTGTGCCTATTGTTCTCTTGTTAGCCATCCCTCTACCCCAGAGGGTCTAAACCAGGGGTGCCCAAACTTTTTAGATCGAAGATCTACTTTTTGATCAACTAACCTCCCGGGATCTACCCTTCCCGGCACGCACGCACGCGCACCCGCACGCGCACCCGCACGCGCACGCGCGCGCACACGCACACGCACACACACGCGCTTACGCCATGATGAGAAATAGCCTGAAACGGAGGCATGCGACACACTTTTGCAGCCTGTTAACTATCGTAGCTCACATGTACCATTTTAAAGTGCTTACCTGGACCCTCCTAGATTCCTATTCTTTGCCCGTGCCCTCGGTGAATTGTACACGAAGCAAACTCTGAATGAGAATCATAACGATAAAAGATAGCGCGCAACAGCTCTGATCACAAGCTGCAATTGCAAACTGCTGAGCGCTAACAACTTCCGGTGACGTAATCACGCGCCACTGTAAATTTAAAATGTAGCTGCTTTATTTTATTTTTTAAATATTTTTTTAGTGACAATGTGACTGATAAGATGATTAGGGTGCAGTGTATATTAACACAAAAAATATATTACTAACATGTACAAAGACACACAAATGGTTGTTTGTTGTTTTTCTCCTCAACACTCCTCGGATCTACTTGGGACCTGTCTTAGATCTACCGGTAGATCAGGATCGACCTAATGGGCACCCCTGGTCTAAACTATGGCCTGAGGGCCATTTGCGGCCCGCCGTCCAATTTTTAGCAGCCCTCGGCATATCGTAAAATTCATGTCATTTGCCTGCATTGCACAACTTACTTTCCACACAGGGTGGGAAGCAGGGAAAGAGAAGAAGGAAGTCAAATTTTCCACTTCCCTGTTTTCCACCAATAACACCTTTTAAAATTAGTTACTTTTTTTTCGAACTGTGAATGCAGCAGTGTGAATCGCAATTGTTTGCTGTTCCACTTTCTGTTCCATGTCAAGGTCAGATTAGGACAGATTGCTCTCATCTTGGTTCTGAATGTGAAGCTGAAGTGATTGTGATGCTTCTTTGTGCAGGAGCGGGTCTGTTCGAGTGGGATACAAAGCCAATGGGCATCCCAAAATATGTTTTATATAAATAAATAGAATGCATATGAACATAATATATAACTGCCAAGCATATGTCATAGTGGCTCTTGCATTCTTTCGTTTTTCTGTATGTTACCCTTGATAGAAAAAGTTTGTACACCACTGCTCTACTCTCTCTCAAGCCTCTGTTGCCTCTGTCGCTGAGAGCTTGCTCATGTGGGGTTCGATCATTTTCTTGAAAGAGGAGTTTGGTTCTTGACTCGCTCACTTTATGACGTGCCTTGAGATCACCTCGACTATGAATTGGTGCTATTTAAATCAATCAATACAACATTTACAATAATAACTTGTTTGTTCCTGTTGTCATCTTGAGGGTTTAACTTCTGTGAAGCTCTCATAATGCAGAAAAAATTAAACGATGAGAATCGTTCACGACTCATGAGCAGCGACCAGCATAAAAGATAATTTTGAAGAAAAGAAAACATTTCTGCATGCATTTAAGGAGTGCCAACAGAAACATAATGTCAAAACCCCCGCCAAAAAGAAAACCCTGCATATGCCACACCAAAGGAACAAAGCACACAATCAACAATCTTACCTTCTCCATTTCTGTGGCTTGGCAGAGCGGCGTCACCTTTGCAGAGAGCAGCGTGTCGCCTGGCGCCTCGGCAGCGGGAACACTAAGAACACTTCTACCTGAGGCAGAAGCGCTGTGCCCCAGCGGAGACCGCTTACATGACAGCCTCACGGCGCGCTCTCCCTCGTCACTTCATCCGAGTGAAGGTTCCTCCCCCCCATCGGCCCGGTGGAGCGGAGGAGAGAGAGAGCGGGTGTCACATTCAAATTCATCCCTTGCTTGCACCGCGCAAATTGGGAGAATCTCTTTTTTTTTAAATATGCCTGTGCATAATAATTGGGAATTAGTGAAATGAGATTATTATTATTTTTTTAATAGGGCAAAATATCCCCGGAAGCTCTTTTCATAGAATGGAGGAAAGAGGAACAAGTGAAGGAGGAGGAGGAGGAATATTTGCTTGCCAGCAGGTTGGCAGGTCCACTAAAACGAAGAATGTTTAGGACAAGAGTGAGGCAGCTGTGGCCTTCTTCTGCAGCCCTGCATCAGCATGTGGGCCCACAGGAGCTAACGTGGCTCATCCAAAGCAGGTCAGCCTCTGATAAGCTCCAGATGGGACGGGGTTACACTCTTGCAACCCTTGCTAAAATTATGAAATCAATTAAGATTCTCTCAGACTTACTAAGATGAAGACCCAATTTAGACCGCAGCTGCACCAATTAATCGGTCGGTCATTTATGTCAGCCGACAGTAGGCCTTTTTTGTGAGTTTTACGATTAAACGCCATGTAATATTACTGTCTCATGAAACGGGAAATACTGTTCAGTCGGTACGGGCATGAAGGAAAGGAGAAACATGGCTGACACAATGTTTTTCTGTATGCATGACATTTTTCTCCATCCTCATATGCCCATTAACACGCAAAGTATAGTTATGATAAGAATGTTCATATTCATGCTGTCAAAGATGACATGTGGGAAAGGTGTCTGCGGTTTTCAATTTGAAATCATCACTTCATGACAAATAAAATAATGGAATAAGAGCAATGTGATTCGCCGTTAGAATGCATTATGCATTGTTTCAGCAATAACTCCTAACTCCTCATGATGCTTATGTGCTGCATACGTTTATGACCAGAATGTAAATCTAAATTCAGAAGTTCATGCTCTTTTATAGGTCAAACTTTAAAACCAAAAATGGCAAGATCTCATAAAAGCTGATGTGCAAGACAAAAATAAAATACATTTTTGAAAACAGCTTCCAGAATACATTTAGAGACACAGAACGCCGTTTCTGATTAAAATTTGCTTTTGACCAGTGTAATAAACCAGCGGAATTTTTTTTTCCGGCCAAGTATCGGAATCAACATCGGCCTACAACTATCGGTCGGGAACTAATTTAGACATATTGCTTGAGTACTGGAAAAGAGGAAAATAATTGAAGCTCTCTGAAGGTGTTACGAGTCTGCCTGACAACAACCTCTGCAGCAGCCTGACCTACAAATGTGGCAAATTTCACATCCTTGGGTGCTTCAATGGGGAGTTCAGAGCAATCCTGTTCCCCGCGGTGTACCCATGGACCTAATTTGAAAACACAATTAGTCGCTCGTTATTCACTCGGCTTTTAATATGGGCACACTAGAACAAAAAGGACACAGAGCTGTCTCCTGTTAGCTTCCACTGCACAAAATTGGAATAACTCTCTGAAAAGCACTCACAATTTGTGTTTTGGGTGCCTTTTACGAAATATCCCTTTCACAAGATTAAAAACTTGCTTTGCCCTCAAATTATGGAATGCACTTGTCCAACCTTCCACTTCAGGCGATATTTTCGAAAGCAGTTTTACACACACATTTGAGGACATTGCAATAGATTCCTTGATTTGCAGCATTTAGTATTTTAACTATATTTAATTAATTTAATCCTGATTATGTATGATCTCGTCTTATCGTCATGGCAATTTTCCACGTGAGCACGTCTGGAGACGAATGCAACAACAAGCCTGTCAATCAATGACAAACGAGTCCCCCCCCCCCCCCCCCCCCGCATCCAGCGCCAGCAGCTTCAGCATCGGAGCACATTTTGGGAGATGACGCACCTATCTATCATGGCAGCGTGGCGCAGTAAAAAACAAGACAAAACAAAGCACACAAGCACCGAAGACAACGCCACACACAGACACAAAGTTAATCACTAAATGTTGACAAAATAATATTCGGCTTAGTCCTAATGTGCTAGTTTAGGTGCAGCCTGAAGTAAACATATTACCAGGTGTGCGTCAATTCCGTCTGCGCTGCTCCAAATCCGCCGACACTTTCTTCCTTCCTCCTCCCTGAGTGTCACAGCTTCAATGTCAGCCTCGCAAAAACTTGTTCTATGTACGTTTCTTGGTAAGCAGACTTGTTTGTTAGTTTGTGTTTTCGGACCTTGCTCCCAGGTAGCGTCACTGAGTGTCGGTCACCGCCAGCGGATGTCGCTCTTTGGCCCGGCCAAATTTGGGAGCTTTAAATCTCGCTGTTTATCGCGAGACTATTGAGTTCTCGTGGATTACTTCTTACACCTTGCATAACAGTATGATAATTTTTTTAAATAAAAATAAAATTGGGTCATCCCAAAACTGGAGGATAATATTTGGGAAAATGACAATTCTCAAAATGTTTTGTTTTTAAGAAAAGCAGAAACAAAAAAAAGAACGTTTTATATTTTTTGTTGTTTTCAAGAAAATAAATAGGTAATCAACCACAATAAAATGTAATTATGTAGCTGAACCATCAACAGAAAAGTTTTTTTCTTCGATATTTTTAGCTTGCTGGCAGCACGGTGACAACTTGTTGGCATGTCCGTCTCACAGTGCAGAGGTTCAGGGTTCGATTCCAGCGCTGGCCTTCCTGTTTGGAGATTGTATGGTCTGCACGTGACTGCATGGATTTTCTCCAGGCACACTTTAAATTCTCCTTAGTTATGATTTTGAGCTTGAATGGTTGCGTGCCATTCGGTCGTCTGGCAACCAGTTCTGGGTGTACACCACCTACTGCCCAAAGACAGCTGAGATAGACTCCAGCACGCTTGTGACCCTCGTGAGGATGAACAGATTGGAAAATGGATGGATGGATTGGCTAACAAGTGAATCATATCAAAACTTTTACTGTACTGGGAATAGAAAAGAACATCCATCCATCTATTTTCCGATCCGCTTATCTTCACAAGGGTCGTGGGGGGTGCTGGAGCCTATCACAGCTGTCTTCAGGCAGTAGGCGGGGGACACCCTGAACCGGTTGCCAGCCAATCGCAGGGCACACAGAGACGAAAAACCATCCACGCTCACACTCACACCAAGGGACAATTTGGAGTGTTCAATCAGCCTGCCATGCATGTTTTTGGAATGTGGGAGGAAACCGGAGTACCTGGTGAAAACCCACGCAGGCCCGGGGAAAACATGCAAACTCCACACAGGGAGGCCGGAGCTGAAATTGAAGCCGGTACCTCTGCACTCTGGGGTGGATGCGCGTACCCCTGGTGCACCGGGCCGCCCTAGAGACGAACATGAACCAACATAATATAATTTACCATTTTGACCACTTTAACACTAACATCTTCATGATTAAAAGCATCACTCTTACCATGAGGTTTAGAATTTTTGCTTTATTTCACACTTTCTTTCTCCTTTTCTCCACTACACTGGGATAATTCTGCTTTATTTTCCTCTCAACCGTGCAAACAAGTTGATTTTGCAGGCATGTTTCTGACTCAAGTCTGCACATGCATGTAAGATGGTATGGTCCATTGCATGAGAAGAGGAGTCGAAACGCGTAAAATGGGTGATGTATTTATGTATTTTAATATTTTTGTTAACTCAAGACTAAAACAACCGCCTTAAATCAATATAAATATATATATATTTTTTAGGAGACATTGGAAATCCGAGGCCCAAAGGATACCACCTTTGATTGCCTAACGGTATGATTGACCCTGGGTTGATAGTAACAACAGTAGTTGCACACAGTGATTCCATGTTACTTGAATTAATTGCAGACAAGCAAAGGAAAAGAACCATGTCAGCCCGAGTCAACGGCGAAGTAATGAGAGCATGGCAGTGACAGCCAACAGTGATGAGACCAGACGTAATTAGGTTAACCTAGCTGCTGTTAGACTTACCGGGGCCTTATGGGATAGGATCTCTGCAGTGGCCTTAGTGGATGCTAGGCATAACCTGTTTCTTCTCTTTGGGGCACTCAAATGATTATTTAGAGGGGATAACTGAAGATAGAGATTAAGTTATAAGTATAACATGTGATTCGGAATTGTTTTCATCATTTTGTTTGTTTTTTTATTGAAAGATTGCAAAATGTGTTTACAGTTCACCGTCTTGATGCATTTTGATTCTGATGCTTCTGTCTTGAACTGATGCAGCATTGGAAGCATACAAACTGTACATTTTATGCCACTGTCGTGTCACATACACTCTTTACAAAAACACCAGTGGTTTCCGAGTAGCCCGACTTCTGTGTACAATCATGCCATGGCTATAGTTGATGGCCAGCTCACTGTGACATCTGTACTGTACAAGTTTACACACAATAACGGGGATCACGATGCAAAGATGCAGGACGAAAGGCTTGAAATCGGCACGCGGCCAACTCAGTTTTTCTTGTGGAGAAACTTCATTTTGTTTCCTGGAAAAGTCCAAACAAATCAAGAGTAATTAATAATGACTAAGACAAATTAAATCATCTCAACAGCCCACTTGCAAAATACACGATTTCCCATCCAATTTGTATCATTAGGGTCAAGGGTAGTTGGGGGCAATCCACAGTCAATTGCAGGACACATCTCGACAAACAACCACTCACATCTCATGTACAAACAGTTTGTTTTAAATTGACATACTATTGCATGTATTTGAGATGCACTCATTCTTTTAAAAAGGCCTCCAGAACCCTCACCGAGGCCTTTGAGGAACTTGTTGACACCACTCTGCTCCGTGTCCGGCAGCTCCTCCAGGTACTGATCCACCCTCTGCTCAAACAGACCTGTCACGGTATTGCCACTAGGGGTCAGTACGAGTGCAGCGGTAAGCATTGCAGCGGAAGCACAAAGGAGGTCAACACCAAGTGGGAACATGAATAGCAGTTTCACAATTCAGCACACTATGAGGGACACTCCAGAATCTTATTTTTTCTTCCACTTACTACCTTCCACTACTGTAAGACATTTATGCCCACTCGGAGGACAACTTTGGCATACTAGTAGGAGAACAAGCCGCAGATACTCCTAGTGATGCAAAACTGCACAAGTTGACTTTCTGTGTGTTACCTGTACTACTAGCGAAGCACTAGATATCTAACTGATACAATGTTGTCATTAGTCATACCAGTCATAAGCAGTTGTCAACTCGTTAAATGACAAAGGCATAATAGTAGAATAACTATGTCTGACTAGTCATATTTTTTTCCTCCACTCGAGCCACTTTTGGTTGGTTATCCTTGATATTGAATAATACTTATTAGGATACTAGCGCAGGAAACTCAAGCAATAAATGGTCAAACGGCTTTTCATATGTGACAAACAGAGAGTCTAGCGTACCTTTGGCGCGTGTCTTCCTCAACTCTCGATCTTGAATGAAGCCTGCGAACATCTGCGACTCCATAAAGACACCCAGGAAGCGGCGGATACTCTTGGAGGCCACCGATTTGCGGAAGGCTTCTCTCTGGAAAAGGCGCTCGCCGCGTTCGTTCTGGGTGATGAATAGAGAGTAGTGGCCGATGGTCTCCAGGAAGAAGCGAATGAAAGCCTCTGACACCAAACTGTTTAAAGAGTTGTACTCTGCAAACACACAAAAGGGGAAAATACCTCTGGATGGCAGATTGACACGTGAAAGGAAAGAATGGGTCTTTTAGTAGCTCGAGAGCAGCCTCTTAAGGAGAAACAGAAGTTTGGCTCAACCGGGCAATAAAATGCACCCACTGCTCTCGACAGCGTAATGCAGACTGAGGGACGCAGCTCGTAACCTCTCCGCCCACTGGGCCTGAAACTAATGAACAAGTGATCTCAATTAATGAACACTGCATGTTTGTCATTATCCCACTATCTCATTATGCTCACAGAGGTGCACGGCCTCACGCATTTCTCCAGAGTCTACCCAAGGTCAACATTTCACAGTTTGCTACCTTTCAGAGACAGTTTACTGTTATGATTACTGTTTTTTTTTTATCGTCGCTGTTTCACTCAAAGTTCTTGTTTGTAGTTTTAGGAAATAACCGAACTTGTTGCAGGGTTGTGAAATTGAATCTACTTTACATGAAATCCAGAGAGGTAACCGTTGGTTTTTTTAAACACAGTGAATATGACATTAGAGCTAAAGAGGCTAAGCTAAGAACGAATGAAACACGGTGTCTAGAAACAAATATTTTCGGATTATTTTAGTTTGTAAAACCACTTAACGTTACATAAATGCTTGCGATATCATTGTTAGAAGTCTTCTGGATGATCTATTATTTATTAGGTTCTTAGAATTAATGCGAACACATAATCTGACTTCTACAGGTTGTAGTTCATATAGGATGGATCGAGTTTTAAAATAATTTATCTTGGTCTCATCTTTTATTTTGCAAAAATATGACATTTGAACAAGGGTGTGTAGACTTTTTTTATCCACTGCATATTGTACAGAGTCATGAAATGCATTGTTTTTCAACCTTGTCATTTCTTGAGACGGTGAGTTTGGGGTTTTCGTTCGCTGTAAACTATAATTATTATAATTATATAAAAACAAATAACATCTCTGCACAGTGAATCTATAGAATAAAGTTTTCCACAATATTAAAATATGTTGGTATGTGCCTTTATACTATTTGATGTCATTACACAAAGCGTCACGGAAACAACAGCAAGCAGTGCAACTTTTTTTAAACTACCGCACACATTTGCATACAGGAGCTGTTGTTCTCCCGAAGAAGAAAAGCATCAGTCTCGCCACAGTGAAATAGTTTGTCACTTATTTACCTTCGTCCGACTCGCTGTCTGAGTCCTGACTGATGATGTCGTTCCTCTGCTCCAGCGCTTGTTCGAGAGCTGCTTGAAGTTTCCGCGGCAACAGTGAGGCCTCGTCATCCATCTTTAAACAAACGCATGAAAAGACAAACAGCACAATCGCCGGAGATCAACAACATTTTACAGGATGATTTTCAATATATTTCACAGCCTTGTCAAAGGTCTTCTTCCACGCGTTAAAAGACAAACCTGTCTGATGAAACGGTCAGTTCCGAGGTCCACCATCAATGCCTGATGAGAAGAATTAGACAAGTCAGAAACCAAGAGTATCTCTTCAAAGTTGTTTGCACGTTGTTGCAAGAGTCAGATCAAAATATCTGCCTTTACAAACGTCAATTGGCAACATGGGGAGAAACGTGGATGTTGAGCAGATGTGGTTGACAGACAGACAAATCCACAATCAGAATATGGCAGCCAAGATTTTAATGCTCCCCACCTGGTTGTACTCTTGCGTATTTCAAATAGTACATTGAGTAGAATATTTCACTTCCCTGCCCTGAGTTACTTAACTCTTACGCCGTGCTCATTTTCCATGGCCGTATATATAGAAGAGTCTATTTTCCCATGGACATATAACGCTGTCATAATAATTGCTCTATAAAATGATGGACTACATTGAGGCTTTGAAATATGAGTGCATTTATAACTCAAATCATCTTTTATGATTGAAATGAATGGATATGCCATGAATCCACGATCCAGACTTACTGTACCTACAAAAAAAGCACCCAAAAATGTTGTCATGTGTATTTCAATGACAAAAAACAGCAATATATAAAATATAAATTATATTTTTTTAAAGCATACAGTAATTACAGTCATTGTAATTACTCATGGATGTAATGACTCAGCATGATTTGTCCTTGATTTTACTGCTTGGTGCTATCCACCGCCTTTATTACCGATTCGTCTTACTGTTTATTGTGTATGTTAAATCGCTCCATGTACAGCACTTTGTATGCAGCGATGGCTGTTCGAAAGTGCTTTATAAATACTGTTGACTTGACTTGACTTGATTGTCACAATGAATCACTTGAATGTTGCACCTTCGGGTGTGCTTGCCTTGGCTACTCAGGCACTTTATAAAACAAACGGATAGACTGTTCATCCATCCATCCATCTTCTACCGCTTATCCGGGGCCGGGTCGCGGGGGCAACAGCTTTAGCAGGGAAGCCCAGACTTCCCTCTCCGTAGCTACATCTTCCAGCTCTCCCCGGGGGATCCCGAGGCGTTCCCAGGCCAGCTGGGTGACATAGTCTCTCCAGCGTGTCCTGGGTCTTCCTCGGGGTCTCCTCCCGGTGGGACATGCCCGGAACACCTCACCAGGGAGGCGCTCAGGAGGCATCCGAATCAGATGCCCAAGCTACCTCATCTGGCTCCTCTCGATGTGGAGGAGAAGCGGCTCGACTCTGAGCCCCTCCCGGATGACTGAGCTTCTCACCTTATCTCTAAGGGAGAGCCCGGACACCCTGCGGAGAAAACTCATTTCGGCTGCTTGTATCCGGGATCTCGTTCTTTCGGTCACGACCCATAGCTCGTGACCATAGATGAGGGTTGGAACGTAGATCGACCGGTAAATTGAGAGCTTCGCCCTTTGGCTCAGCTCCTTCTTCACCACGACAGACCGATACAACGTCCGCATCACAGCAGACGCTGCACCGATCCGCCTGTCGATCTCTCGCTCCCTCCTGCCCTCACTCGTGAACAAGACCCCAAGATACTTAAACTCCTCCACTTGGGGCAAGATCTCCCCCCCGACCCGGAGGGGGCACTCCACCCTTTTCCGACTGAGGACCATGGTTTCAGATTTGGAGGTGCTGATTTTCATCCCAACCGCTTCACACTCGGCTGCGAAACGCTCCAGTGAGAGTTGGAGAGCCCCGTTTGAAGGAGCCAACAGCACCACATCATCTGCAAAAAGCAGGGACGCAATACTGAGGCCCCCAAAACGGACCCCCTCAACGCTTCGGCTGCGCCTAGAGATTCTGTCCATAAAGGTTATGAACAGAATCGGTGACAAAGGGCAGCCTTGGCGGAGTCCTACCCTCACTGGAAACGATTCCGACTTACTGCCGGCAATGCAAACCAAACTCTGACATCGGTGGTATAGTGACCGAACAGCCCGTATCAGGGGGTTCGGTACTCCATACCCACGAAGCACCCCCCACAGAACTCCCCGAGGGACACGGTCAAACGCCTTCTCCAAGTCCACAAAACACATGTAGACTGGTTGGGGGAATTCCCACATACCCTCGAGAACCCTGCTAAGGGTGTAGAGCTGGTCCACTGTTCCACGGCCGGGACGAAAACCACACTGCTCCTCCTCAATCTGAGGCTCGACTTCCTGACGGACCCTCCTCTCCAGCACCCCTGAATAGACCTTACCAGGGAGGCTGAGGAGTGTGATCCCTCTGTAGTTGGAACACACCCTCCGGTCCCCCTTTTTAAAAAGAGGGACTACCACCCCGGTCTGCCAATCCAGAGGCACTCTCCCCGTTGACCACGCGATGTTGCAGAGGCGTGTCAACCAGGACAGCCCCACAACATCCAGAACCTTGAGGAACTCCGGTCGGATCTCATCCACCCCTGGGGCCTTGCCACCGAGGAGCTTTTTAACCACATCGGTGACTTCAACCACAGAGATAGGAGAGCCCACCTCAGAGTCCCCAGGCTCTGCTTCCTCCAAGGAAGGCATGTTGGTGGAGTTGAGGAGGTCTTCGAAGTACTCTGCCCACCGGTTCACAACGTCCCGAGTCGAAGTCCAGAATTTCCTCGAAGCCATCCGGAAGTCGGCTTCCATGGCCTCACCGAACTCTTCCCATGCTCTGGTTTTTGCCTCGGCGACCACCAAAGCTGCGTTCCGCTTGGCCAGTCGATACCCGTCAGCTGCTTCTGGGGTCCCACAGGCCATAAAGGCTCGATAGGACTCCTTCTTCAGCTTGACGGCATCCCTTACTGCTGGTGTCCACCAGTGAGTACGAGGGTTGCCGCCACGACAGGCACCAACCACCTTACGGCCACAACTCAGATTGGCCGCCTCAACAATAGAGGCACGGAACATGGTCCACTCTGACTCAATGTCCCCCGCCTCACCCGGAACATGGGAAAAGCTCTGTCGGAGGTGGGAGTTGAAACTCCTTCTGACAGGGGATTCCGCCAGACGCTCCCAACAAACCCTCACTATACGTTTGGGTCTGCCAGGACGGACCGGCATCTTCCCCCACCATCGGAGCCTACTCACCACCAGGTAGTGATCAGTTGAGAGCTCCGCCCCTCTCTTCACCCGAGTGTCCAGAACATGCGGCCGCAAATCCGATGACACGACCACAAGGTCGATCATCGAACTACGGCCTAGGGTGTCCTGGTGCCAAGTGCACATGTGGACACCCTTATGTTTGAACAAGGTGTTCGTTATGGACAGTCCGTGACGAGCACAGAAGTCCAATAACAAAACACCACTCGAGTTCTGATCGGGGGGGCCGTTCCTCCCAATCACGCCCCTCCAGGTCTCACTGTCATTGCCCATGTGAGCATTGAAGTCCCCCAGTAGAACAAGGGCGTCCCCAGCAGGAGTACTCTCCAGCACACCCTCCAAGGACTCCAAAAAGGGTGGGTATGCGGAGCTGCTGTTTGGTGCATATGCACAAACAACAGTCAGGACCCGTCCCCCCACCCGCAGGCGGAGGGATGCAACCCTCTCGTCCACCGGTGTGAACCCCAATGTACAGGCACTGAGTCGGGGGGAAATAAGTATGCCCACACCTGCTCTGCGCCTCTCACCGTGAGCAACTCCAGAGTGAAAGAGAGTCCAACCCCTCTTGAGAGGACTGGTACCAGAACCTAGGCTGTGTGTGGAGGCAAGTCCGACTATATCCAATCGGAACTTCTCTGCCTCACACACCAGTTCGGGCTCCTTCCCTGCCAGAGAGGTGACATTCCAAGTCCCAAGAGCTAGCTTCTGCAGCCGAGAATCGGACCGCCAGGGTCCCCGCCTTTGGCTGCCGCCCAGCTCGCATAGCACCCGACCCCTTTGACCCCTCCCACGGGTGGTGAGACCATGAGAAGGGGGACCCACGTTGCCTCTTCGGGCTGAGCACGGCCGGGCCCCATGGGTGTAGGCCCGGCCACCAGGCGCTCGCCAACGAGCCCCACCTCCAGGCCTGGCTCCAGAGGGGGGCCCCGGTGACCCGCGTCCGGGCAAGGGAAACTGAGTACCATCGATTTTGTTTTCCATAAGGGGCTTTGTGAGCCGTGATTTGTCTGGTCCCTCACCGAGGACCTTTTTGCCATGGGTGACCCTGCCAGGGGCATAAAGCCCCAGACAACTTAGCTCCTAGGATCATTGGGACACACAAACCCCTCCACCACGGTAAGGTGACGGCTCACGGAGAGGTAGACTGTTCATTGAGACATTATTTTGAAACTTGCTTGAGCTCGAGACAGAACATGCCCAGCTGCAATATGATTGTCTGCTGGATGTAGTCCTGTCTGGATGCAGCAGTCAATCATATTGCAGGAGCAGTAGTCCTGCCAAGAACTCAGTGGGATTCATAACATTCTAACACCTCAATCAGCTTATCAGTACGGCAATAATACTGCTCATGATGCACTGAGGATGCAGGGTATAGCAATCTGAGTACTGTAAAAATGTCTGTGTTCATGTTGTTGCACCTTTTGTTTTCAATCACTCTTTAATGGGACAAAGTACCACAACGCAGATGCTAAATAGTATTAGCATTAAGCTTGTGGACTGATAGGCTAAGCTATGTGGATTTTAAAAAGTCCAGTTTGTCTAATTATCTTATAGGGTATTTTCTTTGCTGTCAAAACAAGTCGAATTTGATCCGACCCATAAAAGTGTTTTACCATAAGTGAAACGAAAACTGAGTGAGCAGGGGCCCAAAACGTTTTGGCTGGTGTTCCACTGCTTGAGACACAGTGCCAGCTGGACATCTCTCATACAGCTGCGTTATCTTTGTGAAAGCGTACAATGGGGATTTTAGTTCTAAAAGGGATTTTAATAACTCAGGAACACACAGGTGCCAATTTTATCACATCCAACAGTTGTATTTTAACAAATTCAACACGACCGAGGACACAATGCACTCTAAAAGGACTCAGGTCCCCCCAAAAAATTGGGGGGGGGGGGGGTTAAATTTGACCCAATTTCTGTGTTTAAAAAATGGACCGACCCACACTTGGGTCAATTTGAGTCCAAAAATTGGGGTATTCAGTTTTGACCGATGTTTTCGGGTTAAATGAATTAATATCTGTTCGCATTAGGGAACCAACAATTTTAAATTCATATTTATTTTACATAAGTCAGTGATTAATCGGATATTTAAATTGTATTCTGACAAATACCAGGTATCCGCCTAAAATAATTCACATCATTCAGCTCTTAATGTCTAAATTATGAAGCCGTTAAAAAGCAACGTCATGGTTTTCAAAAGATGAAAATGTGTAAAATATATACCAAAACAGCGATAAATAAAGAAATCCAAATTAAAAAAGTGTCGACTTGATCATGGTGCATAGTGTGCAGACATAAACGAGAAGTCGATGGCTGTCACGACCGTCAGTCAGACTTGATTGATTGATTTTTGACCCAACAAAAACATCACAGGCATATAAACCAATAAATGTTTTATTTGAACCAACAGTTTGGTTACTTTCATAAGAAATATCCCAGAATTTAGACCAACACAAACAATCCAAAAATTAGTTATAAATAATAATAACAATAATAATAAAAAATAACCCAACTGTTTTTCGAGTGTGAATTAACAGCATTTGAACTGAAATGTTAAAGGAGATCTTGATAAAAACTTTCAATAAATGTAATAGTTTTCCTGTTTTGACCGATTAATCCGTGAAGGTTTAATGGCAGTCAAATGCTAACCTGTGACACACTCAAAAGAATCCTCCACAGTCGCTGAAAATCAAATTAAAAAGATATTGGAGTGGGTTTTTGGGGGGGGTTAATATAGTACAATTACTGAGTCACTGACATTGAATGGCAATTTATTTTTGATGGGATTCAGATAACGGGATACAAATTGTTCCATGAAATTGGTAGAGAGGTGAGGAAAAATAGAGAGAACTTACTTCCTCTACAGGCAATTCTTTGAGCTTCGGCAAGGAGCTGGAAAGAAGCCCCACCAGGAAGGGAGTTGGACAGCAGACAATATCCAACATGGACCCAGGCAGAACAGGAATGAAGGTGTGTTGCCAGGAGAAGGGGTAGAGCAGCGCGACGACGGCATGCATGCAGCTGGACAGCGTACTGATGGTGGGAGACAAAAACACAATTTCATCACTGCTTTGTAGAGGCCACGCCATAAAACAATTATGAATATGAGTACTTATATTTATGAGATTTTGTTCGACAACAGGGTAATGAAAGTTGAGCTACTAATATGCCAAAGTCGTCAAATGTCATACAGTGAAACTCCTCTACAACGAAACCTACATGGGCGAAAATACCCCCTATTGGGAAAAAAATCTTCACGCATTAACACCATTCCCACTCTCCTGCCCCCCCCCCATACAACGAAAAAAACCCTGTTGCGTGATACAAAATCTTTTTCTCTGCTCTTGCCTCGCGAGGAGATTCACTACTGTATTAGAGTGTGAAAAAAAAACAGACAGTCACCGCTGAATTTGTCGTACATTTAAATGCAGTACAGTTACTCAGAAGAGCTCAAACCTCTGCCAAGGCTAAGGATGAAAATTCTGAATTTGCAAACTTTACATGGGAATTATCAAGAATGCACAAATTGCACAATTGCAGCATAGTCGGTAACACATGTCTTAATTGGACATTGAAAAAAATGCTGACTAATCCTTTGCAAAGTTTGACACAAATTCAATTGAGTTTTTAGGCTCGGGATATGTGAAGCAGTTAAATCTACTGAAGGGGTGGAGGGTGCGGCAATATAGTATCCAGATAGATACATTTGAGCTTCATGTTATCAGTGACAAAGCAGAATTTTTTTATCATTACTGTGTTTTATTGTTGGAAAATGCATTTTATTGTATTTTTTTTAATTAAAATATTTGCATGAGGGCAGCACGCTGGACGACTGGGTAGCACGTCTGCCTCACAGTGGGTACGATTCAGGCCCCACCCTTGTGTACAGTTTGCATGTTCTCCCCGTGCCTGCGTGGGTTTTCTCTAGGTACTCCGGTTTCCTCCCACGTTCCAAAAACATGCATGGTAGGTTAAATGAACCTCTATATTGTCCTTAGATATGATTGTGAGGATAAATGGTTGCTCATCTATGCCCTGCGATTGGCTGGCAAGCAGTTCAGGGTTTCCCCCACCTACTGCCTGAAGACAGCTGGGATAGGCTCCAGCGCACTAGCAAGCCTTGTGAGGATGAAGCGGTTTCAGATAATGGATGAATGGATGGGTAATTTACATGACAACTCAACTTTTGTTTTAGTTATGCATTTGCATTTCCATTTAATTCAACATTTGATTTTTTTTTTATAATTCAAAATGCATTCTAGATCTAACATTAAACATTACAGAAACATTATATTTTCTACTCCTAATTTAAGAGCAAGAGTGTTTCAACATTGAACAACATTTTTTCTAATACCTTTCTAATGTTGCCACACACTTCACACACGGTCTATTTAGTAACTGCTGTAATAAAGTGAAAGACATTTCGTGTGTGAACCCACGTCAAAGCGCACGGATACAGAGGAGTTAGTATGATGAATTATTGAGTCATGACCACTGAACATGCTGCAACAGTTAAATCGGAGCCCTGTTGACGCAAATAGCCCCAAAAATGCAGCAGTTCTGGTCCCCTTTGACAGCTGTGGTATAACATCCAGATCCCAAATAGCAGCCCGTCTTTCTCACGATCCGTCACTTGTTGACAGTGGCTGACCCTCCTCCTCCTCCCCATCCCCCTTCGTCCGCTACATACGGTCCAGTCTGTTTCACAAGAGAGTGAAAATAAACCCTGGGTCCGATCACACACACACACACACACACACGCACACACACACGCACACACACACACACACACACACATAGTAGAGTATGGATCAGTATGGATCAAGAACAAGACCCGGGATCAAACATGGTATGCAAACACACCCCACTTGAGATACACTTTTAATGAGAAATGTTTCTCTGTGCTCAGTGTCATCAGGAGTCAGCATAAACAAAAGTCGCTCTCTTCTATGTGACTTCACACACGTACACACACACACAGCCCAGTGAGACATAATCATTCTGTACTGATAAACCATTATAGTCAGTTCCTATTTATGGCGGCATTTTGGAGTCAAACAACCAGCACTAAAATATGATTTCTTGACACAGTAAAATGAAATTAAATTGGCGAAAATATCGCAGTATTTTCAGTATCTTTAGAATAAACAACAGGCAGCACTTGCAGTTTTATTTTGGCCTGTGGAAGGTTTGATAATACCAAACAGATCCCGTCCCAAGAGGCACTGACGGGGGCACAGATCTTGGTTGGAGTAGCTGCGCCACAGGCTACATGCAGACACACACACACACACACACACACACACACACACACACACACACAACACACACACACACACACGCACACACACACACACACACACACACATGGTGATACCAAAGGATCAATTGCAATGAACTCCCCCATAACACCATCACGCACACTGCTGGGAGAAGATGAACTTACAGGGAAAACACTCAGCGCTAGTAGTGGTTGCCACTCAAATCTACATAAAGAGCAGAGCAACGCATACATAATTGTGTCATAAAAACAACAACATGACACTAAACTTCCTGCCGCAATTTAAAAAAAGGCAGAATAGATGACACCCTGCACACAATGTTTATAATTACCTATAGATGCCACAAGATGGCAGCAAACACTACTTTTGTCTGACTTGAAACTCCTCAACTCACTTCAACATACCTCCTTCGCACCTAGGTACCACAAGGTGGTGACAAAGCACTACTCTTGTTGAAATAAAGCTCCTACGTTCTGATCAACATAGTTCTTTAGCACCAAGATGCCACCAGAGAGCAGCAACGCCCTTTCTATGTCAATGAAACTCCTCAATTGACTTCAACAAAGCTCCTTGGCAGCAAATTGCCACAAGAGGGCAGCAAAACACTACTTTTGAAACTCACTTCAACATGTCAACATAAGATATTGCCTAAGTAATACTTTCATTTCTTTGACCTCAGCATAAAAGAGTCAAAACATAGTGAGGGATAGGTTCCATAATGGTTGTTTTGTTACAGCGGCAGCTGTTGTGAACACGCTATATAAATAAAGATGTATTATCATGCATTATATAAAAAGTATTCCCAAAAAGATGAATTCACGAAATGTCCACCTCCAAATATGCAGCGCTTCAATTGAGTTCATCATTCTTGCAATTCATTCCCTGTAAATTCGGGTTGCTCACTCATGAGATTTGCAGCTAATTCTGGTTGCTAGTCCTGCCTCAGTATGCGGATAGTATATATATGCAGGAAACGTGGTCAAAATATATTTTGAGGGATAAAATGAGGCAGACAAAATCCTGCATTCAACATGTTCCACAGAGTATAACTGGCACAACTCCATAAACATCAAAACAAAGCAAAGTGGTACTGTTAGACTTAAATGGCCGAGTAGGAGTATCATTCCTGCACGTCTAAACTTTTAATGGAACTCTGGTTCGATTTCCTCTTTGGCCTCTTTGTTCAGATCAGCTGATCAAACCAAGCTCATTTACCGTAGGTTGTCTAAATGCAGTTCCAAACAAATGCCGGTACAGTTTATTGTGGTGACAAAGTATTCCAACCTCCATCCAAACCAGTTCAAAAATTAATCAATTGGGTTTGGCTCTAATTGGCATCATGGTGTAAGTATCTACCGGTTGCAAATAGTTGACACTATTTCCTTGTCAAACACGTTTAGCGTGTGGATGGTTAGCGAGACATTTATTTTGATTGATATGTCAGCTCAATTTAGAATTGGCTGACATATAGGAAGTCATGAAAAGAGAGCTACTATTGTTTCTTTTTCTACGAATACAGATGAATAATTTAAATTAGGGTGGCACAATATATGAAAAAAAAATATCTGCATTGTGAGAATGGCACATTGCAGTCCAGAACGCAAAAGGCATGCAAGAAATTAATATGGAAGTAGTGTATACTTGAATGTAACTTTGACTAATCAGGTGCAACCTTAAATGCACATTGCCATTCAATAGAAAAGACGAGAACAGTACCTAGGGGCATAACTAACACAAAATTACTGAATTAGATAAGAATACATTTATAATTTTCTGCATTAAAAAAAGTCAAAAGATGTTGTTTCTTTAGTTGCACGTTAAATATCAATATAACGCAATTCGTCTCTGTGTGCCCTCCGATTGACTGGCAACCGGTTCAAGGTGAGGATAAAGCGCTTCAGAAAATGGGTGGATGGATGGATGTACACACACACACACACACACACACACACACACACACACACACACACACACACACACACACACACACATGGGTGGATGGATGGATGTACACACACACTCACACACACACACACACACACACACACACACACACACACACACACACACACTAAATATCCACTGAAGGCTCAGGTCCAAAATTCAAATTCACCACCCGCACCGCTGATGGGTGTGTGTGTGTGTGTGTGTGTGTGTGTGTGTGTGTGTGTGTGTGTGTGTGTGTGAGAGGGGCTTTATTTTGTCTCTATTTTTCTATTTGTGTATAGTGTAATTTGGTTCACATTCCCTTAATTAACCTGACAACTGAGCGTTCGCTTCCATAAGTATACAGCATACAACTTGTATCCAACCTCTGCAAGTTGACAGAGTTTGGCGGGCCAAATGTGAATTTGCCGATGGATAGGAATGTAGGATAACAATGTCGTTGAAAGTGTGTGATATTCCAGTACAATAGTTCTGTGCACCCAGTATGGCTACAAAACAAAGAACTATTGTCCAACCACTTTTCCTCTCGCTGTTTCCCTCTTTTTCTGGATGTCCATTTCTCGAGAAAGACGCATACATCATGGAAGAGCTATTCTGGGAATGAATACCGTCGCAAAAACCCCAGAGGGAGAAGCCTTTTTATCGTGGCAGCCATTAATGCGGCATTGATGTCAGGGAATAAGAGCTTTGCACGTAAGCACGCTTACTAATCCAAACAGAGGCCCATTATTCAGCAAATCGACTGACTCTATCGTTAAGACATGTAGATTTCATAATTACACATAGCTTGTAATTGTATGATGCAAGTTCAGGTTGTGTGACTCATGATGTTATTTGATGTTTGGTTTCATGGTTTTGTGTCAACATGCACACGTGGGCCGCCGGGCACGGCAGAAGACAAATGGTGACGGTCGAGCAGCACACAGGAAGTGCATTCCGTCCCCTGCGCAGTCACTGCCCTCATTGATGTTTGTTTAAACTGGCCTCTTTTTGCCTGGGGACTCACATCTCCTTCCTTGCCCCCGGCATTACAAAAACGCCTCACTAGCCTGCGACAAGTCGTCCCTCGTGACCCCTCATGACTTGT
The DNA here is from genome assembly GCF_025434085.1 of Hippocampus zosterae. Taxonomy (NCBI): domain Eukaryota; kingdom Metazoa; phylum Chordata; class Actinopteri; order Syngnathiformes; family Syngnathidae; genus Hippocampus; species Hippocampus zosterae. Next base: position 16,835,032 of record NC_067454.1, on the reverse strand, counting down.
TGAGCTTGACTGAGAGAATATGACTGCCGTATTTATCTTTGCTCATCTATTTGACAATGTAACTCCTTCCGGGTTCATGGAGGATGACGTAGGACGTTACAAAGGGATTCAAATGGCATTTGTTTTCTGAGTTGCTGTCACAATGACGCACATGTTTAACAGTCAAAATGCATTGTGTAATCTGCTCCTTTATCTGGATCTCCATCTCAATTTAACGGCTCTCTCTGGCCCCTGCACCACGCCTCAAAACATTTTGTGGCAGTAGGTTATGGGTTTGTGTCACTGTGCTAAATTATTAGATGTCATTCACGTGGCAACTTTGTGGTGAAAGGGAATTTTCATTTGTGAGTAACATATCGTCGGTCATATTGCTTATTGCCTTCGTCGTTTCTCATGATTTTTGGAAAACAAGTAAAAACACAATTTTTAAAAATTGAGATATTTCTTATTGGGTCTTATAAGTTCACCCAATGGGTTGACATTTTTGTTGCAATATTGTTAAACAAAACAATGTGTGTTCTAAAAATTGTGTTGTTTCTTGTTTTCCAAAAACATTGAAAAATGACTGGTAATTATGCTATGTGGCCATCAAGATGAAAACATTCAGTCTGAAAGACGAAAATTACTAGGAGAAACTGTACTAAAGATTTACAAGAAAGCATTTCTCATTTCCAGTTACTAATATTTGAAAAACTATTGATATCCCCGATATGATCTTGATGATCAAGGTAACTTCTAGCATAATCAATACGAGCATTTTAATCAATCATACACTTAGCACTGTGTGTAAGTCTCTATTGAGAATGGATTGTAATAATAAGATAAGTTAAAATAGGATAACCTTTATTTGTCTGTACACCGTTCAATATACGTGTAATAGAAAATATAGCATTCGCAATATATTTGTAGTAATTGTCATAATTGGACATGGAATAATTTCAACACTAAATAATTTAGAACAGTCAACTCAAAATACATAGCTTGGTGGTTGGTGTCATTAGTACCGTAAGACACTTACAATTTCATATTAGATTTTTCATATTTTATTATTACATTCATACCCAATCGTGAAAATGTTTTTAAAATATATGCTACCGGTTATGTTTTTATCACATCACATGGGTGATGACAAAGTGTTCCACCTTTTATGCAAAGGTTTAAATCTCTGAAATTGCTATAAGAGTTTCTGTGAACTACGACAGGGAGCCTCACCTGAGTTTATCAGCCACAAAGATGACCCTGCGCTCCAGCAGCAGTGACGCAAAGACCCGAATAACCTGGCGAACACCGAGGCAACCAAACAGGCTGTCAAAGTCCACATGCTCCAGTCTAGAGTCGGTGGGCCGCCTCAGTTCGATGACCTGAGCAACCACACAGTTCACATCAAGTTTACAACAAGTGTGCAGAACGACGCAAGATCACACATGACAAATAAAAAAGGCTTTCACCACGTTTCCTTTCAAATGAGAAGTACTATGAGCACTTAATGCAGATTATGAAAGTCCTGACACAAACGGACTCTGTTCTGACCTCATTTCCTGCACCAGGAAGAAAGGTCTTGACTTTGATGAGCTTTCCGGGTGCAGGAAAGGGCGACTCCATCAGGCTCCTCATGAAGGGATAGACCAACGCTGCTGATACGCCTCGCCGCCGCTCGACCTCATCTAAGATCTAAACGACGGTGAGGAAAAGAGAGTGGTATAAATATGGACATTATGGATGGAAGTATCTTTGAATAACAAAGCCTGCTGCAGTTTGAATGATAATGTTGCTGTCACAACAAAATATGACTTTTTTTGTGTGTACTGTATCAAAAACAATTAAAATTAATTAATTAATTTAAAAGAATCTACAAAGAACAATAAGGTTGCTTCCTTAATATTTTGCTACTAGAATTCAATTGCTTGCCCACTGATAAAACAATACCTTTACTTAAAATTAAATAACAGTTGCATATTTGTAAATTTATACAATTAGGCCTATTAAAAACAAACTTAATTTAACGACACAATACAATGGCACCCACTAGATTTTTCAATATAAAAAGCTGCAGGGTTTTTTCATCCTAAAAACTGTATTTCTACTCTCCTATGTACAGTATACTGTTTGTATGTACAATACATTTATTGTTTGTTTGTATGTACGGATATAACAACATCCAAATATCGATACGATACGATAATTATCATGATAATGTGGGGGGTTGGCGATGTTAAAAAGCTCACAATACTGTGTCAATATTCTCACTCCACAACATACTGTATTAATTTGGCAAATGACGCTTGTGTGAGTGGCTGTTTCCTGAAATGCCTCTAAGGCTTTTACAAAGTAGTGCGGCTCACGTTGAACATGTTAAAAACCTTGCCACAATTAGTTTGAACAGTATTCAGACAGAGGGCAAAGCACTAAATTTGTGAGCTTAGCATAGCATGTGCCAAAGAGCGAGATAGATTTTTTTTCTAGATGGCTAAACAGTGATCGGCTGTGACTGTAACGTGATGTGATTATTGTGGAAGATGGGTACGAAAAATGAATAAGGACCAGGCGAGCGTGACAGTCCGTGATGGATCCGTCCGCAGGAGCAGTTATTTATGGAAATGGGAGGCACTGGTAATGTGAACGACACCAGAACCTTGAAAAACAACATTAAAATGCTCTTTACTTTGAAATTGTCAGTGTTGGGTGGGGGTTTGATTCCCCGATGAAACGATGGAATAAGCGATTCCAAAAAGATTCGCTTGTGACAGCACTAACTGTTATTATCCAAATGTGTTAATTATTGGGGTTGTACTTTGCAAGAGCTGTGGGGAGCTACTGTATATTACAAAGAAGGAAATGAATACATTATAAGGCTAAATGAGAGGAATCAAAATTGAGCATTAATATTTCCGCAGCATTTGTATACCTCAAGAAGTGACTGATTAAGTTTGCATCTGATTGTTTTTTTGTTTTATTCTTTTTATTGTTTTGTTGTCATGCTTTGAGCTTTTTTTGGACTAAAGTGCAAACGCTAAGTTGAGGAACTTGAGAAAAAAAGCTATACAAATGTGAGCTTTCATGGACAGAAGTAGAGTTGAAGGTCAAAATTCAGCTCAAACGCCACACTATCTGGGGTATATGTGCTCGAGTGTGTTTGCATGAACTCACTGTGGAGAACAAGTCAAAACAGCCTAGCCTGCTGATGACACAGTACACTTCTGGAAGGCGTGGTCCTTTTCCACTCGGCTGAAAGAGAAAGACCAAATTGAACAGCAGCGATGACAGACTTATCAGCTGTAAAGGACTGTAGTTTTACGAGTGCAAGAAGGAAAGGGTAGCAAAGGTTAAAAGGTGTGGAATTCACCTAAAAATAGAACCCGACTGCTCATGTTGTTGAGAGATTGTCGCAGAAAAATCAAAACTATTTGTGGTGAGCCGCTTGCTAAACACAGGTGCTTTTTCTACTCCCGCTGATGCTATCAACCTTCCCAACATTCACTCGCTCGCCGAGACACTATCACAAGGCCTCAAGAAACGTCAAACCTCGTGTCCATATTAGGTATACCATTTTCTCTTGTTTCTCCTCTGCCTTTCCTAATGGATGATTAAATCAACTGTGTGGAGCTTGATTCAAGTGCTCAGGAATGCTCGCTTGCTGCCAACTTGCTGGACGGACAGGAGGGAGGGAACAAAGCCACCGACGGAGAGGGGCTCACCTCTTCTTCTACCTTCATAAAAGTATTAGATCAACATTTATGCGGGCTTCATCACAGGAGGCAAAGTACGAGTGGAGGCGTCCACTACACTGACCTTCCCAGTGACTCTTTGAAAATGTACGTTAACATTCGCAGAACGACCAAATGGCAAATTCCACATCATGAAGGTCACCACCCGCAAGTTATAAACTGGGAAGACAGCTCAATCAAAAAAGGTCAATTAAAAAAAAGTTGAAAACGCTCTGTGGCCTCATTATGAGAAAGAGATGTCCGTAATTACACAGTTAAGATCTTTTCCGTTGATTTTGCCAAGCCCAGTGTCCTGAGCAAATACAATTGACAGCAAGTAAAAACACCCCACGAGTGAAAAGAAGCCTTGAGGAGAAGTAGACAGGATCACACGGCCATCTGGCTTAATCAGAGGTGAATGAGAGGCCAAATTCGGCGGCATCTTTGACGTCGCTATTTTTAGGACAAATACGGCGATTGAAAATTCACTATTTATCTTTGTTTCAGACATCTTGATGAAGAAGGAGACAGTGTGTCGTCCTAACCAAGCGAGGACTGATGTTTGGATTTGGTTATTTTGGTCAGATTGAATTAGAATTCCTTTCAGTAATTTCCTCCCTTGTGTACAAGAAAAACGATCCTTAAAAGTATGGAAAGCCATTCAAGTATTTATTGGGTTTTCTTGATATCGATGTTAAGTTCCATATCAAAGTACGCTCTCTATCCTCACTGGTAAGAGGATTCAGTTCTTATTTTATTGCAGTACTGCCTTCTTTCTGTGCAACATTTCCACACACAAGCAGGACATCTTTGGCATATTAGCAGGACAACTACTATTGCTATTGAGGCAAAACGGTGCATTTATTGACATCTACAGTGCTTCCTACTAATAGTACGAATGACTCGCTTCACGGCTTTATGTGAAGCTGTCCGAGCATTTGTTTAACATTAGCCAAAAGTGGCACGAGTAGTGGAAAACTCAAACACAAAAAAATCCATCTCAGTCAGGCCCATGATTGAAAAGAGCACAAAAAGATAAAAAAATCACCAGTTTTCTTGCATGGAGGAAAAATTAAGAAACAATCGCTGAAAGAAAAATGCTTTTAAAAATATGAAAGGAGAAGCCAGTGTCATGTTTGAAAAAACAGAGGGTGGTGGGCGAAAATACTGACGTAGCTCAGGGCCAGTGCGAGTGATTGTGAGAGCGGGACGAGTGTTGAACCTTTCACAAGGAAAAGTATGGGTGGTGACACCCATATCCCCCATGGGTGCGACACCCATGTAATGTCAATCAACAAGTGCGCTCTAAAAGACAACAACTAACGTTCTTTGCTAATCTTACTCATGGTCAATCAAGGAAATGTGGTGAACTGCGCATTCAGAGTTCACAATAGAGGAAACGAACCGTCTTTTATGTCTTGCCCTATTCAAGCTCATGCTACTTGGATGGTTCTGTTAACATTTTTCTCCTACTTTCGTGCTAATCGGCTGGATCGTTTTGTGCAACCGGATTCACACCAATGTACAAGTATGCGTGTGTGTGTGTTTTTTTTTAATTACACTGTGTTCATATACCTTCCTCCAAGCCCAGAAAATCAACTGTGGCGTCATTGGAAAACCCTATCTCATGTGCAAATGAAACGGTCTGTCAAAACAAACAAGGCTCAGCAGGGTGTACATGGAAGCACAGAGAGGGTGGGGAGGTGAACGGTAGCTGACCAGCAGGCGTCTGCAGTAGCCAAATCTCCTGCTGCCGTCTTCTCCGGTCAACATGAAGGAGAAGGTCTCACTGTAGCATAGAACAACAATTGACACAGCGTAAGCATGGCAAAGAAGATTAATATGAAAAGCAATCCATTGTATTCTGTAGAAAAGTGACAAACCGTAATACTAAAAACAACACACATTTTCTAGATTTTGTTTTTATCAGAATTGCAAGAAATATTTTCTTGAATTTCTTTTTTTTTTTCACTAATTCCTAATCTGCTCTCGTTTGTCTCTCGTGCCTTTTCATCATCATCATCATCAGAAAAATAATAGCATGTATGTATGTATGTATGTATGTATGTATGTACGTATGTATGTATGTATGTATGTATGTATGTATGTATGTATGTATGTATGTAGTTTCCTTTTTGCATATGCTTTTATGGGTCACACTAAAATGAAAATATATACTGTACATTTTTAAATCAAATATGTTTCGGGACACAAAATCTGTTGACCGGTCATACAACTGCATTGAGATTATTGTCAGAAATACTTCTGGGGTCGTTGGGTTTTTCTAAAAGTCAAGGGATGAATATGCCTTACTATGAATGTATATTTAGTACGTATAATTTTTTTGCTATTTTACATATATGTGTTTATAAATACACACTCAGCCATACCTGGAATACTCTGTCACGGGATTCCAGTCTTTTGCATCTGGGAAACAGAACTGAGGAATAGCTTTAAGCCTCTGTTCTGCTTCTCTCATCTGCTTGGTAAGCCGCTCGAGCTGCAGGAAAACAGAAGTCGTTCAAATAATTCTGTCCGCAGTGATGTCCGTTTTACATGATTGTTTAATATAACACCTACATGTGAGCAGTACCATTGTGACACAAAACAATCGCTAATACTTATTTGCCTCTGAAACGATTGGGCACACCACAGCTCTATTTGCTATTGGTACTACGGTATTTGTAGCACGTGGCCAGCTGTGTGGCAAGATGTTTCGTTATGGCTATTGTAACCAAAGATCAATCATTGCATTATTGTAACTTTTGATTATAGGTGGCTAGAAAAATAAACCGGTTCTCATTTACTTCCGTTTGTTTTCTGAATTCGCTCTCTGTTTGAAATGAATGATGTTTTGTAATAATCGTAGTAATTGTGGAGTTTTTGACCACTTGTCTATTATGTTACTGTGTTTATGTGGCTTTTTTCCACTTTCCACATCTACGAAGACAGCTATGGCCCGCCGCTGCACACCATGCGACATGGCCGAAGGTGATTTAAGCAAACCATCGCGGTGATTGAGCACCGCACAGCTACAGATATGCAACCCTGCATCAGCTTTTTAGGCTTCACACGTAATATTTTCTCCGACTATTTTTTATTCAACCACCAAGAGATATTGAAGTTGTCAAGGAAGACAAACATACAGGAGAGAGTTCACCGTTCGATGACCCCATTCACTAACTGCCACTGTACATTTTGGTAGGAAATGATAAATATAATTCGGTATTAGTGTAAAGTGCAATGTGCTCGTGCTTTTTATTTGGGGTGGGGGTGGGGGGGTCAGGATAAGGGGTGTTGAATATGGATAGATGAATCGAATGTAACTGGTGTTTTGTGTTTTATGGTTGCAATTTGCTAACTAAAACACTTGAGGCCTGATCCGCAGAGGGCTTGCACAAACAAATGGCTGATCTACGAACTGAGCGCGATCAGGATTGCGTCTGCAATATGTGCTTTATTGTAATGCAGTTCATCTCGTACGGTGTGGGAAGAGGATATGCACGTAGGTGAATTTAGAACACACAATGTGATCTATTAGACGTTTGATGTATTTCATGAGCTAATTTACCATCTTTAAATAAAGCATCTGAGAAGAGAGGGCAGCATAGCACAGGCAAAACAAATACAAGGCAGCTGGGAGAATGTTTTGGCTTGTGTAAACATTTTTGAAATCCCAGAAACAAAAATGATTGCAGCATGTCGTCTCCAGCAATGCAATTTTGGAGCTTCTGAATGACCTAACGGCCGACTTGGGGCCATTCACAGGAAAGAGCCATGCCATAAGGACAGAACTCCTCTTCACTCATTTTAAAATGGACACATTTCTTATGGGTCTTTCAGTGTCCCAGAGCAGAGTTTTGCCTGTTTCAGCACACGCAGGATGGGCGCATACTGTAAGAATCAATTGCCACTAACATGGGATGAGCAAAATAAAAAAAAACATGGTGTCTATGTGGTGTCTGGCTTCCCCAAAATGATCAAGTGACAGATTTATTTTTTGTAACTCGGTAATATGTTTTTTTTTGTATTCCACTAACACTTTCAGTTCCATTCCTTCAAACTTCCTTTTGCAATTGCAGTACTCTCCCACGGTGAAAACCATCAGCAGTACAAAACCCCTTTTACTCCACCCCTTTTACACCCGTTGCCAAGAGCGTGTGCAATCTGTTAGAATGAGTGAACACGCAATTAAGCACCCACTATTTGGCTTTTAAATAAATCAGGCCTCAGGTGAGGCGCTGGGTTGCTTTTTTTGTCAGACACACATGAGAAAAAAGAAATCACTTGAAATTCTTGTCAGGTGTAAAATATGTGAAAAGACCAGCAGCAGGTTACGATGACCAAGGACTCACCTTGGGGAACTGGTAGGTGACCTCCGGGGAGTACGAGTTCTTGCTCTGCTTCTTTTTCAAAGACACAACAACAAAATACTCGAAGAGTTCTCTCTCCTGCCACTCGATTAGTTGCAGCTCCAGCGTGCGGTAGCTGGGGGCCCGTCGAAGGATGGACTGTAATTTCAACAACCTCTGGGTGTGAGCTGAGGATGGGAATGAAAGAATAATCCATGAGAAGCAATCTTAGATCATTTATCAGCAAATTAACAGATGCAATCTTATTAGATCTGCGGCTTGAATTCACTTTTGCTGGTAAAACTGCTCTACTTTCACAGAAGTGTCGCACCTCAATCTTGAGAAAAAACGGTGATGTGGTCACTCACCTTTGAACCTGTCATCAGAGTCGCTCTCACTTTCGCTGTTCTCATCTGAAGGGCACACAGGAGACAGACAAGCTTTTCTTCAGTTCAAGGGCAATTTCACACACATATGCTGAGGCATTGGGAAAGATGGCACGAGATCTATTTATGGCAGTTTGGATGCTAACAACCCTGCTTTAAAAAAATGCAAAGGATACCTCTCAAAGATGAGGTGTCAAGATTCGTCATGGACAGCTTTTTAAGTCTCTTCTTCCCACGTTTACTGCAATAGATGGAGTTTATTCTCTGGACCAACTGTAAACAGATCACAATGTGGTCTCATCTCAACAAATACAAGAAGCAGTCGTGCGTGTCTACTCACAAGTAATGGTTAATAAACGTAGCAGTACTACTAAACAGAATACTGGAGATATGATTGACTGCAAGCAAAGTTTTACTGTGGGACAGGAGGCCTCCTTTCGGAGTCCATAAAATAGCCTCCCTTGTCCCCCACGGTTAGTGTTGCGCACCAGTACAATGGTGCCCGTATTACAGTTTCAACATTGAATGTTTTTTAATATCAGCTTTTGTCAATAAAAATGTTGGCTTTATTTTCAGGATTTTTCCAAGGCCCGCCGCACACCAAGTGGAACCTGAAGTAACTGGTCCGTCGCGGAGAAATTACAGCCGTTGACTTCTCGGAATGCATGGATAATGTTAATCCTGAAAGAATGAAGCAACATTGTTTTTTTTTTAGCCAATACTACAATAGATCTACTGAGTGAGATTCCACTTTTGATGTGAAAAATGCAGCGCGGGAAGGTCTTGTAATGGCACAAAATCCACTTTGGAGAAGAAGTGGTTCGGGAAGTGCAGCGGACATGGTGCTCATTCGTAAGCCAAACACTTATAGACAAGGCTGGAATAATTAATACAGTTTGTCCTCCTAGCTTCAGCACCTTTTTGCTGTTTTTGGTCAACCCCTTAGAATGTTTTACAATGCATTATGGCATACTTTTTTTTAATTGTTTTTTTTTTGTCCTCCTTGTTGTCCAGTGTTTGTCTATTGTCCAGCAGTAATTTGCACACGTAACGTCTTGTTGGACGCAATATGGACGAATCCGTGCGTTGAAATTGTTGCCATAAAAGTGAAATAGTGCAATCTGAGGGGTATTTTTCAGTTCTTAGTATTTTCCAAGCTAAACTAATGAATACCAATCAAGGCGTACATAATATCTAAAATTAATGATGCCTTCCTTGAACTAACTCGCTCCGACAGAAAAACTGTGATTCCTGATATTTTTGCAACATAGCGCAATGGGGGCAAATACTCAAGGACTCGATGGAACAATTGATAGAAGAATCTATTCTGCAAAGATTTGTTCGTGACAGACCTACACTGTAGTATACAGGCTTTCCAAAGGCTGGTGGCCAGCTAAATCTGACTTGATACGCTCACATGACACGACATTTCTGGTTGGCTGTTGTATCTGCGATGTTGTGACGCAAATTTACCAGCAATTCAAAGTTTAAATCTCAGTAAGGTCAGTGGCCGACAGTTGTGAAAACTATTTGCTGAACCCTACATAATGCGCAACAACACTTCAGTCGGTTTCGGCCCCGTCCATCTGTCTCTCGTCAAGGTAACAAAACATCAATCTTTTTTCCCTTAACACGTACCTGACGTTTAGACGCTAGGCAGGTCACAGTTTTATATGAATGTATTTAAAATGGTCTTTTTCTCATTCTGCTGCGCCTGACATTGAAGTCAGCTGACACTCCTCACGGGAGGTGTGCCTCACGCTTTGGAAACCACTGCTCTAAACCAAAGCATTATAAGAATCCTGGAGGCCTCGGAGGGAACACAAGTAGGGCTCTGCGAGGGCTAAGTGGAGGTATTTGTGTTGGATCCAGCTATGTGTACCTTGGGAATCCGCCAATGCCTGTGTGAGGCCAGGTTATCGCTGGTGCCACAAAGGCTATCATCCAGCAGGCCACAAGAGGAAGCTGATACACCCCTTTGGGGGAGGAGCAACGTTTCATCATGACTGTGGCGTTTGGACAACTGTGATAGCCGGTGACTCTTCCGGTCGATGGTGCTCAGGAGGCGAAGGGACTGACTGCTGGGTTTAGATGGCAACTAATGAGAGAAAGTAGAAAAAGAAAAGGTTAATACCAAATACATCAACCACAATCTATAACCAATATATTTTGCAATTGAAATGAATGGAAACCCCATCAGTCTGTTCCAGTGTACCCCCCAAAAATAACTACAGTTTTTGAAATGTGTTTTTTAAAATAGCACTGTATAATATTGTACATACATGGAGTAATAACATAATTAAAAATGTATGTCGGAATGTAATGGGCATCATGACTGAATGCTTCCATTCAATTCATGGTGCTGCTCCATCTGGTGTTCCACCAGGCCACCGGGATGCAGCATAATAGTAATACAGACAAAATACGAGTCAGATTCACCACAATTTTCAGGAGCTGCAACATTCATGTTTTTTTTAAACATACGATAAATAATTAATGCTGTGGGTATTGTGATAACGTCTGTCTACATGTGTTGCACCACAGTTTTTATTGCTCAAATACAAAAGGGTTATAACACCGCAACTAGTGATGCTTTTCATTAGCCCGTCCATGCTGTGCGAGCATAAAGAAAGCGGGGGCATTCTTAAAGCAAAGTACGTTGGGGGTGTTAAATACGAAACACTTAAGTTGGTTTTTTTTGTGTTTAGTTTGTCAATAACTCTCGTTTGTGAGTGGCAGTTAACAGCTTGAAGCCTCTCTTTAGAATAATTGTTGAATAGACTACCAAACTGCTGCTTAATGTGAAGCAAGTTGAGATGAGTTCACTGCCACCATACAGCACTGGTATTCAAAGTCATGTCAAAGCACAGAAATCGTCCAAATGACAGCTCCTAAATCGAGTCACTCTGTCTGAAAATCGCATGTAATCTGAAGAGTGTCAACCCCATAAGGCCTTTGGTTTACCTGAGGTGGAGAGTTTTGCATCCGGTCCATAGCAGTCCAAGATCTGCTGCTCTCCAAATGACAAGTTTTCCGACTCACACTCCTCCGCTTCAGGTCAACATCCTCGTATGGGTTCTCCTTCTCTGTGGACACGATGTTCAGATTCAGTATATCTTAAATTACAAAAAATTACAATGGGATGAAGTCCATAAGACAGCACAGACTGTGTGGTCAAAAGGGGCAACTGGGTGTCCGGAACTTCAGAAGATCTTACTCAAGTTTGTGTGTAAGGCAAGGAGTCAAGGAAGGTAAGTCAAAGGTCATTCCCAGCTGGAGTTTGTTTCTTCAAAACAGTTGTTGTTGGCATTGGGCCCCACAGAACCCAGTGAGCCGAACCGAAGCTGATGAGTCACTGTCCAGGCATGCAAACCGTCTGCTCCAGTGAGGAAGAGGAGGCTCATCTTCGTAAAGATTTCTTTGTGTGATAAAACCTTTGTGATAAGTAATTTCCGTTCCTGTGAGATTGTAAATCAGATCAGGTCCAGCAATCAGAATATTAAAAAAAATTAAACGAGTTTCTATCCCATACAATGTTGCTATTGTAGCCAAACAAAGGGCAGTACCACTGATGTAAACAAGGACAATTACATTGTGACCGGGGTTGCAATTTTCATTTCACCTCACAGCATTGTTAGGATTATAACATTCAAATCTGGCTCTCTAAAAGTCATTGTTTATTTTACCGATCCACAACTTTTATTGTTTGGATTAATTCTCAATGTTCTCAATGTGCTGATTTTGTCTTTGGCTAGGCAGCTGTTTTCAGACGAAAACATCGACAACGCGGTGTTTACCTTCCGATGCCAATCTGGTAACAAGAAACAGTTGGCGGCGAGATCTTTCTCATAAGGTTGATGTCAAAATTGGAGCTGAAATTGCATGTATATCAACTATCAGCAAGTCAGAAGAGACAAATCTAGCTATCCATCCATCCACCCATTCATCTATCTATCATCAGTAAATCTACAGTATCTATCTTTGGCTACTTGCACTCGGCAATCACAATAAATTGGTGCTTCAAATGATAACCGTGGAGTCTGGATTTTGCCTGCGCCTTTCAAAAAGAACCGACACAGCCAATGGAGGTTTGCTCCATCAAACGAGTTGTATGTTGACAATTCCTGTCAACACAAAGGGCCTTGAACAAATGAGTCTTAGGTGTTGAATCCATGCCCTGGTCATGGCTTGCTACATTACACCACTGTTAAGCCTCTGATATTACTCTATATCAAAACCTCACAAATTCACCGGTTGACGTCAACACTCATCGACTCCCAAGCCGTGAAAAGAAGCAGGGAAAATGCCAGCTTCCGTCTGTATAACCTCAAGTGACCATAAAGTAGAGGGCACATTTTGGGACTAACATGTCAAACATGACAGTGTACTAAAAGTTCATGTGTGCTCATGCACTTTCTTACTTGGGTCTCAGCAAGTAAATTATAGTAGAAATGGAAAGAATATGCACATTATAGAGAAATGCAGGCTGACTGAGGGCCAACTTAAATAAAGGGAACATTTGTCATGAGTCCAGGTCAAGTCAGATAGCTACACTGAGAAAAGGCTTTTGGCAGCCTCTGACAACTGTGAGAAAGTAAGGGAGTCAAATCAACTAGTGGGACTTAATAATCATTCGCCTGACCTGCAAAGACGACAATTGCTTGCTCTAAGTTGCGTGTGACATTTTTCTTGGCCCAAATGGAAATCCTATCTTTTCTAGATACAAATTGGGATGCTTCAACATATCGTGATATGTATGTGATATGTATGATTTTCAATACAACGTCACCCATCAACAGATCAGCAGCTATTGTTTTTTATTTATTTTTTTGTGCATGTACGTCAGTTCAGAGTCAGAGAAACCATTCACATTACATCAAAGGCAAAGTGTTTGATTCACTGCAAGCATCGAACATTGCAATGTATGTATAATAGCATGAGTGTATGTTGAGTGTGTATTCCATGAACCTGGCGCCCGAACTTTGCTTTGTTATTTTAAGGTTAATTTTTAAACTTTAAGGGGTAGGGCAGAGACAAGAAAAATTGCTTTCCTGAGTGACATTGTATGTTTCATCAGAGTTGAGCAGAATGAGAAAGACTTGCATGGATGGCCCCATGCTGTGCAACAAGTCCATTACAATGAAGCAGCGCTGTAATAGGAGCCTGCTGGGAAAATTACACGTCTCTGAAGCAGCTAATGTACTGCAGGCTACTATTTACTCCTCTCGAACACGGCATAATGCAGAGGGTGGATACACCTCGACTCCACTCTGTGACTGAACATCTCTGTGTACACAATGGAATCTCCAGGCCAAGGTGAGGCACTGAACAAACTATGTCTGTATCCGCTTGGACTATGAAATGGACACACACACTACAGTATAGAACCCTGATTGTGCATGACAAAAAAAGTACATTTGGAAGTAGTATGCACGCAATTTAGTTTATCTTTCCTTAAGTCATTCCGCCTCCAATCTCATAAGACAAACCGCATTGAGCAATAGACAAGTTTTCGACAAGGTTACAAGCTAAATAATGCTAATGCAACCCGATACTACGTATGCAAAAATCTTTGGCCAGATGTCTTTACATGAGTCTAAGCAGGAAACTATGTCAATGACGGTTACACATTAGACAAATGTCACCAAAATCAACAACACAGACGGCTGAATCATAGCATCAGTGTTTTAAAGAGTATGATTCATCCTCTGCTTCAACGATTCCCTCATTGACACATCATTAATACGTTACACTTGTCTGGACCCTTTATCTCAGTGATGCAACATAGCCACAGTAGAAAGACAACCGACTTCAATTCTAATTAAAGGTAAGCAAAGACCAGCAGTTGTCCGGTGCGATTGTAATAAGCAACCGACTAGCTATGCCTACGCCCAGAAAAGGCATTGCTGTCCCTTCGGATAGTCTGCTGGTTCAAAGCACAATAATGCTGTGAGTGAGGCGGAAGTAGAAGTAAGGCACAACATTTTAAAAAGCCTCATTTGACAGCCGGGCGTGTGGACCAGAACTTTGGGCTGGTGGGGCCACTTAAGAGTGCCTCATTGCCGTCTGCAAGTGCACGCACACCACAAAGAGAAAGGCAGAATTGGGAAGATGGTGTAAAATTTAAGTCTGTGTTATAGAAATAGTATTTGACTGACAATTTGACAGTTGAGCAGGGTGTGATTGCAATGTATGCCTATAACGTTCGAGAGGGCAGAAAATGACTATTTTTCATTTTATGTACAGTATGTGGGTAACCTCTACGTAACCTGGCAAACAATGAGACCATTGCTGGTATTTCATTCTTCTGCTCTCGGAAAGACAACAACACATCCTCAGTCTCAGTGAACTGATGATGAACACAGGACGGGCCAGTCATTCAAAAACAACTGCAATAAATTATATGATCGCGCGATATAACTTGCGTGTCAAAACATGCCCCAATATTTGGATTTTATTAAGAATTTATCATTCAGACATTTTTTTCACATTACAGTTTGAGACATAGTATCTATGCTATTCCAAGCCAAGCTTTACTCACACCGCCACTCACTTCCAGCACATTAAGTATGCCCATGGGAGCTGACAATGGGAATGGGCAGAAGGCCTGGGGGCATTTGCTTGTGGAAAGGAATTTGGCTTCAACGTGTCCAGCATTTCATGTACACATGATCTCACAAGTAATGACTCAGTGCAATTTACAGTAAAATACTCAACATCCATGTCCTATCACCTTCACCTTTATTTCTGTCTTCATGGGCCAAAGGAAAATCAAGATTATTGATTACAAAGTGTTATTCAGCTCTGGATTTGGTTTTCAAATGTAAACTGTTAAAAAAGAAAGAAAGAAACATAGAAAGAAAGAAAAAAAAGGCTAATGTTCTGTCCAGGAGCCAAAAATGTGTTAAATGTTTATCTCATAAGGCACAGGTGGGCAAACTACGGCCCGCGAGCCGGATCCGGCCCGTTGGTCTTTTTAATACGGCCCGCCGAAGATTGGTGCACAATTAAGGTTTTGATTGCATTCATTTCGTTTGGACTTGTAATGACAGGTATTTCAACACCAGGTGGCGCAGTTACTTCAAGTTGCAGAGCACAAGGAGGGAGGGGAAGACGAAGAAAGAGGGAGAGAGTAATGACCGTAGAAGGGAAAGTGATATGTATCTGATTAAACGAAGCGGGTAACAAAGTACGAAACATTCAGGAGACCCATGGAGTCGGAAAGACTTAAATCTACGAGACTTTGAAAAACAAGGAAGCGATTCTTACTCAGTCCGATTCTGGCAATTTCCATGCTCAGAGTGAATTGCTTGTGGCTCGAGTAAATGAACATTTCCTAGAATGGTTTGATTGTTATCTTGTTAAAAACTTTTCGCAAACTGGACCGCTAATAAGAGAGGAGGCAAGTTCCATAGCGCTAACTATGAGCATCGAAGACTTCGAAGCGTCCCGAGGCTGGCTTCAAAAGTTCTTTGCGCGACATCAGCTGAGCAATGCTGTCATGTGTGGTGATCGAGACGAGGTAAAGTTAGAGACCGTGAGTGAGAGGAAAGAAAAGCCACCATATTTATCATATTTTGCATATTTTTTATATACCTGTACTGTCTGCTACAGTTTTTGGGCAATATATCGTTGTAATTGTTGCTTGTGTTGTCACACATGTATGTTGTTAACATACTTGGACGTTCATGTAGGACATATACAATAGTTGTTTCACTGTTTTCATTTTTAAAAAAAAGTATGTACACACTGTAATGCTTTTGTTCTGTTGATGTTTGGTGTGGACTGTCAACCTATGCAGTTTTTTAAATGTACCGTATCTTGTGCTGACCTGGCCCATCTGTCATATTTTAGAAATCCATGTGGCCCCCAAGCCAAACCATTTGCCCACCCCTGTCATAAGGTCTCAGAAGGCTTCACAGATCACTTCCAGGCTGACACAGTTGCAATGTACATCACGCCTCTGCACAGGACAGACGCAAGAGCAGTGACAAACCTGACAAGGGTTCGCACATTAACGTTCATCTTCCAAGTGTGCCTCATCTACACCCTGCAATCAACTCTGGCTTTGTTCAGTTTTCAACACAATAGGTAACGACTGTCAGTTAAAAACAGGTATTATTTACTTTCCATACTTTTCATCCAAAAGTGTAGTAAGTAGGAAATGGAAGCTTTCCCTCCTTCAAGTATGCTTACCTATTATGTCCTCATACGCATTCTCCTCTAAAGTGCTTTTGGAACTGGGTTGACTCTGCCTCTCTGTGGTTAACGTGCCATTCTCTGCGGGTGAAGAGGGGTGTGACGACAGCGGGCTCGTTGTCGTAGCATCCGCCGATTCACAGGACTCTCTAAAGGATAAGAAATTTAAAAATTAGGCTGACCGGAGTACAGATACATGCAAACAGAAAAGGTGAAAAAAGTCATCTCAGCAGAAGGCATCCAAAGGATCAATTTTTAATACAGACAAACTCAGGAAATTCCTCAAAAATCCCAAATCAGCAAATGCTAACAGAAATATGAGGAAAAAAAAGTTGCCAGACGAAATCCCTAAGTAGTGTGATGGGGATGTTTGCTTGTTTTTCTGAGTATTTGTTGCACATTGGTGCGCACATACGCCATGGGATATCCTTTTGGTGCATTAGTGCTTGGATCTACACCAGGGGTGCCCATTAGGTAGATCCTGATCTACCGGTAGATCTAAGACAGGTCCCAAGTAGATCCGAGGAGTGTTGAGAAGAAAAATCAACAAACAACCATTTGTGTGTCTTTGTACATGTTAGTAATATATTCTTTGTGTTAATATACACTGCACACTAATCATCTTATCAGTCTCATTTTCACTAAAAAAATATTTAAAAAATAAAATAAAGCAGGTAAATCGTTTGCATTTGCAGCTTGTGATCAGTGCTTTTCATGTACACTTCACAGAGGGCACGAGCAAAGAATAGGAATCTAAGAGGGCCCAGGGAAGCAGGGTGCAAAAGTGCGTCGCATGCCTCCATTTCTCATCATGGCGTGCGCGCGTGTGCGTGTGTGTGTTTGTGCGCGTGCGTGCGCCAGTAAGGGTAGATCCCGGGAGGTTAGTTGATGAAAAAGTAGATCTTCGATCCAAAAAGTTTGGGCACCCCTGATCTACAGTATATTATGGTACTGCTGAAAGCTCGTGCCTTTTAAGTTTGGTCTGAAATTGCTGAAACCACAGGAATGTTAAACACAGTCCTAAGGATGAATGATATTTCACATTAGGGGCACTCTGGAAATGCCCCACCCTCTCAACATGTTGTATTCGATCTTGAGAAGTGAAGTTAAAAATAAAGGAAAGTTGCAAAAGTCCAGTCCTGGATTTCATAGGTACTGGACTTACTGGGTAAGCCGTGCTGCTTATTTCGATTAAGCTGAAAAATGTCTGCAATTTCAACGCAGTCAAGTGAGAATAAGTGCAATTTGTAAATAGTAGTGAAAGAGCCAAGTAAATATGCAAATTGCAAATGAAACCACAAGTATTAAAGATAAGATCTAAACAGCTGAAAGATACTGGTTGCATGGCAGAGTATTTGTATAAAATTCTCGTAATCTGAAAACATTTTCAAAATTTGACAGGCCACAGAGAAGAGTGCTAACAACCTTGTCAAATGTGGATAATTTAAAAAAATCTGAAATAAATAAAATCCTTCAAAACTGTTTAAAGATCACACGTTTTTTTCCCTCCGCGCTCAGATGAGGTGGGCGTCCCAGCTGAAAGCACTGAAACTACGCCCCATTCAACTGTCAATCAAATAAATTTTGTATGACCTGAAAAAAAAAGATGCTACTTCATCTCATAGCTTTCTTACACCTATACATAACTACATGTGAAGTCTCTCATGACTGGAATAGGTGTCGGTATCATTAGCTAGCCAGCTAACTGCACATTGAAATTGCATGAATCACTTGTTTAAGCCATGTCCAAAAAGGTGAAAATGCTGTAACTTAATGCTACATTTGTATTTAGAAACATATCTACGAATGTTGTTTATAGGGTGGTTTAAAAAAAAGTACATGATTGAGTAGGAAAGGAACTGCTCAAAGAGCCTCATCTCACCTGTCTTGTGATGGGCTGGAGTTGCTGCCCACCAACTTCCCTGGCCGTGTGGTGGTGGGTGCAGGGGTCGAGGGCAGGGGAGGGGGAGACTCACAGTCTAGAGGTCGTCCATTCGCTGGCAATGTGCCCTTCTGCTCACGTTTGGCCTCGTACTCAAAAGTTCGCTTGGGTTTAGGTAGAGGGTTGATGGGAGATCCACCAGAAGTCTGTTTGCTCGCTGGTTCCGGGCTCACAGACCTGACTGAAGTCACGCTGAGCCTCTGCCTGTTTTTTGCGAACTTATCAGGCACCAAAAGAGAATCTGGTTCCGTGGTTATCGAGCAAATACTACTGCGCTTGCTGGCGCATGTGCTGTCAAAGTCTTCGCCAATCACAAAAGATTTTTGTCTTGTCTTGTCTGAAGCATAGCAATTACTCAGATAACGTGGAGGGGGTGGGCTAGGATTCTCCTTCAGGGCTTGTTCTATCTTTTGTATCCTGTTGAGGACGGCCGAGGTCTCCTTACGAGCAGAAAGGGAGCGAACAAATGCCCCAGACGACTCAGTCTTACTTATCCGTTTCTGGAAGCGACCTAAGCCGTCTTTGTCGGAAGCTCCTTCCTCTTCCTCCGTCTCTGTGTAGGAGCATTCTGAGAATGCTGTGCTCATCCTGCGAATCCCCTTAAAGTCAAATGCCTTCTCGCTACAGGGAGAAGAGAGCAAACTCGGGCAGCCTTCGCTGCCTCCAATGCGCTCTCGTCCTGGCCTTTTATCCAGACACAAGCTCATCCTAGGCAAAGAGACTCTCCTGCACTCCCATTCTGAGATCTTTTTGCGCACTGTGGTGGGGAGAACACCCGTTACTGGCCTGTTAATAGAAAGTGTACGCTTGTGACCTTGGGTAGTCAGAGATCCAAGTGAGAGTGTACTCCAACTCAGGGGTCGACCATAAAGTCCCTTTGATGGAGGAGGACTCCCTTGGTTCTCTTTTTGCTCCTGGTCGTCTTGACTTTCGGGATATTCCTTAGCCTGAGGCTTATAGATGGAGAGACGGTTGTCTAGGCAGCTGATGCTCTTAGACTTTGTGAGGGGCGGTCCACTGCCAAAGCTTGTGGTCTTGCTGTTCCAGCCAGCACGCACCAAAAAACGTCCGTCTGTCCTGAGGTACTTGCCCTGTTTCTGATAGTTCTTCCCGTCACCAAGGGGAGGTGGCTCGCTCGGACCCTCGTCACCGGACAGAGCAGGGCAAGGAGATGCAGACTGGCACCTAAAAAGAGATCATGAGTAAGCAATTAGGGGATTCAAATATTTATTCACGACAACACTCAGTAGAGTGCCAACCATTTGCCATTTGCTAGACAAGATAGACTCTTGTCTCCTTCTACTTCAGGAAACAGTTAACAACAAAGAAAATGTTTTTGAGACTAAAGTGCTTTTGAGTTTTCATTTCCTTCGCGGGTGAATATCACAAAAAAACTTGCTTGATCTCAGAAATGCCTTCTCATCTATCGAGTGACAATACACAAACAACATCAATGTTTTCTGAGTTGCCGATGTCTGAAAATGTGCCTGTGAGCGAGCTATTATGAATTTTGCCAGAGTGTGACGCAGTGTGGCTAATTTAATACCGTTCTCCCACACCAAGGTCTGTACCTCTGACTTGGCATATCGGCTGTGCAATGATCCACCACATTCAAGTGACAGATGGAAAGACTGAAACACGATGTGAAGTGGTTGAGAACTACCAAACAACTGAGAGAAAAAGCCATTCCCTGCCATCTTTGCGCAAGATGTGTCACAATCCATGGACAGAATACTTGGAGGGGCTGCATTTGAAGGCTAATGATGTCATACTGGCATATGAAGGCTGACCCATATCAAAGTTTCCCCAAATTCAGCCCACAAAAGTGGCTTCTGCTTTCTTATTTGTATTTTTGGTAGGTTGCAAAACATCCCCCAAGCTAGACCCTCCTGTTTAAACAAAAGTCGACACAGCTTTCAGAGGTGCGTAGGCCAGGTCCCCCAAAGGATGTTGCCCATGATTTGGGTCTTGAAAAGTGACCTAGAAAACTCCATCTGTTGTCTTCATCCGCAAGTAAATTGAATCACTTTCAACTCAGCCCACACGCACGTCCCCAAAAAGTTTTGGAAATTAGTTTTGAAGTTTGGTTAAGTTGATAACAACAGTCCCTACAAATGCGAGGAGATAATCAACAACACATGTGAAAGGAGTCAGGCATTTTCAATTCATTTTCAAAATTGTTAGCCAACTTTTTAGAATATTCACCGCAAACGATTGAGTATTCTCGCAGCAGGATTGTGAAATTCCGGGCAAAATGAATCACCTCTGCATTCAAGGCCAGCATAGGTCTATCCGGATCTCAATATCTCAGCAAACAGTAAACTATGTCAAGATTAATCAAATGCATTTTGTGTTTTACCTGTAAGTGTCTTCTGAATCCTTCCCTGTCCATTGCGGAGCGATCCTTGCTGTTAAGTGATACTAGATGCTTATCCCAATGCTGCCTGAACCTGTCAGTTTCTCACAATGTTTCTTCAGTGAGGCAAACTTTCCCTGTAGACGTTGGTCTTAGCTCACACGCCGTACGACTCATAAATGTTGGGTAAAGTGATCATGACTTGGAAGCTGGGTTTGTATTGCAAAAGTGAAGCATTACGAGATCTGATGTCACAGCTGCAGTTCGAATAACAAGCAACGTGGGAGGAGGAAGCTTTTAGTTGTGGCAATGCGATCCAACAATGCAGGTTGGGACAAATCTCTCCTCACACCTGTCTGCCCTTCCCTGGTTTCGATCCTCATGCTGCGGGGTGGAAGACTTTCAGAACGTATTGTAACCTGCTTGCTGCTAGCATGAAGTCAACTTAATGTACAGTATATTTCTTTAAACAACGAATTTCTAAATATTTCTTGGCAGACCTAATCAAATGTAAAGTAATCTATAAATTGGCTTCCGCTTGATGTTATATTCTCATGAGAATGCAAATTCCGCGAAACAATTTTGTTTGATGAAGATTGCTGTCAGACGCAAAAGAAGACATGTTGCATTCGAGTCAAAGGGAGGATAAAAGAAGGTATTCGGAAGTAAATCGGACTTGGTCCTTGGAATCGTTCCAAACTAAATGAGCAAATCACATGGATACCATGGGAAGCAATGGAGAACTTGAAGCTAAATATTAATGGAGGATGTTTAAGATGTAACCGGACATAAAGACTCACTGACTTTTCAAACGTTGATTATTAACTTATTCACCGCTAAAGTTTAGACTCTGGGATTTTTAGTTTAGGGGATGAGGAGGTTGCATCCATAACTCAATCTCTTGCAGTTTCATTCCAAATATTTTGCAAGTTTTCCTGCTATTTTTCTTAACGTCATCCCCGTCTGGTTCTTGCTTGACAATCGCTCCATGTTGTTTGTTGTTAAAAATAAATAAAAGAGTAGTATATGCGGTTCAATAAAAAAAATAATACAGTAGTATATGCGGAGTTCAGGTGCTTGCAATTCCTCAAAATGTTGAAAACCAAGAGTTTTATTCTTGCAGCGGTGGGTTATAACGGATGAGGGCGGTTAGTTTTGTGTTGATGGGTTAGTTGCCTGGTGTGCGGTTGAGTCAACAACTACATTGGGGGTTTTTTGTGGGGTTTTTTCCCAAAACTGTCCAATTCAGTTGTTCGGTATGCAGCAGGCCGATGTGGACTCCAATTTAATTGGATGTCATCCTGAGTCCGAACAGATTTGTGTTCAGCCTGAAAGGGTTATTGGTCATATAGGGAGGTTAACAGGTTAGAAAGTTCTGCAGTTAATACAATATTGCCTTGCGCATCGGTTCAAGACTCAAATCCACAGCTCCAGCACGATACACAAATGGGCTACGAAGGAATTAAAGCCTCAAGCATGAGCATCAACTACAGGCTTGGCATGTTTAATAACAACAAGATATAACTCTGCTTTCACTATAAGCTCCAGTTGGACCACATTTTTTTGCAAACCAAAAATCAGCCAGTACTCAAGCTGGTATCATTGTTGACATATTACATTTCACAGCCACCGCTGTAACTTTATCTTTCAGTTTGAATGATTTTCAGAGTGTAGAGAAAACAGATGACGGACAAGCTAAGCAAGATATCCTGTATCATTCCTTAAGCTTTTTTCTCTCATCAGCTCACAACATGCTGCAGCTTGCTACTGTTAATAGTTGGATGGGGCCCTGGGCCAGGATCCAGAGACAGAGTGCTTGCAAAAGAATTTCACAATTTTTTTTTTAAAACATGGTTGATAGGGATGTCTCGATACCAATCAGATGATCGGAAATCGGGCCCAATCACGTCATTTTCAGAAGATTGGAATCAGGGGTACAAAATCAAGTTTTAAATGTGTTATTTTTAAAATGTTACTATTTTTATGGGTTACAAAGCAACAAAATAACACAGAAGAGGACACAGGTGGTAGACTGGTTAGCATGTTCGCCTCACAGTGCAGAGGCCGTGGGTTAGAATCCGGCCCCAGCCTTCCTGTGTGGAGTTTGCATGTTCTCCTCTTGCTTGTGAGAGTTTTCTTCGGCTACTCCGGTTTCCTTCACGTTTCAAAAACATGAAGTCAATTTGGATGCGCTCTTTTTTTTTTAGATAATCCATTACTGAGATATTGGATCAGAACTCGTTACCAGCAGATCTTCAAAATCAGGTGGCTCGGACTTGGACTCGGGTGCAAAAATGTGTGATTGTGACATCCCTCATGATTGACAGATGTTGCCCCTTGTTTCCCAGGAGTAAATATTCATTGAATCCCAAGAAGTATCCATCCATCCACCCATTTTACAATCCGCTTAATCCTCACCAGGGTCGCGGGGGTGCTGGAGCCTATCCCAGCCGTCTTCGGGCAGTAGGCGGGGGACACCCTGAATCAGTTGCCAGCCAATCGCAGGGCACACAGAGACGAACAACCATCCACGCTCACATTCACACCTAGGGACAATTTAGAGCGTCCAATCAGCCTGTCATGCATGTTTTTGAAATGTGGGAGGAAACCGGAGCACCTGGAGAAAACCCACGCAGGCCCGGGGAGAACATGCAAACTCCACATAGGGAGGCCACAGCTGGAATCGAACTCCTCTACCTCTGCACTGTGAAGCCGACGTGCTAACCACTGGACTACCGGGCCGCTCCCAAGAAGTAGTTATTTGGAAATTAGGAGACATGACTGTAAGAGCATGTTGAAGAATCCTGGGGAGGGTGGGGAGGTCACTAACCTGTCGGGGGGGTCCTGTGGAGCTTTACCCCCTCCTGCATGAGGCACAGCCTTTGGTGTCTTGTTGGCAGTCATGCTTGCCTGCAAACCGCCCACTCACCTAGTGGACAAACACATGCAGGTTCAGCATCTTCATCGATTTTAAAATCGACTCGTGGACAAAATTGTAAATCATCATTAAATGCCAAAATAAATTGCCTTTTTTTCAACTAGCTATACAAAGTGGTTTAAAATGTTTAAATAACAAAAATGACAATTTGACACATTGTGTCAACAGAGTTGAATTCAAGACATTATGATGCCAGATACTATTTGCCAAGACAAATGAAAACGGAGCATGCAATGTGTCTAAATCCCACCAGATCACAGGTACATGTGTGCTGCGCGTGAATGCACTTCGCAGTGATGGAGAAAAAAGCAGTTTCACCGCCCGCATGTTCGCCCTCAGACAAGAGGCCATTACTCATGAAAATCACATTTCCCAAAGTAGTAAGTGACCCTGTGCAGAAGGCTCATAGCAATTGCTCTCCAGCACAATGAGGTCAGATGGAGCTCCTTCAAGATCAGAGATGAAAAATGGGTGGGCACTGAGTCGCATGTCATGTTTACAGGAAGTTGTTGTATGAAAAAGCCAGCCAACCAGAAGTGTGACTGAGACCTATAAAGACAGATGAGAAGAGAGAGGGAGCATTCCTGCTGTTAGCTATTTCCTGTGACTGTGGACCATGCTGCGGGGACGGCGCATGCATCATGATTAGCTTCGTAAGACAGACTATGGGTTTAATGCATGACAACACAAGGGCAAAAAGAAAACTTGGCAAAAGCAAGTGTGATGTTCAACAATAAAATGTACATCTAATGAATAATGTGCGCACAAGGCTCAGATGACCTGCCATCTTTTTAAATCCCTGTTCATCTACTGTATCTTGGATTGATTTTCTACTCCATTTAACAAATATATTAAGATGACAAATTGCAAAGAATTCCAAGGAGTGTCATACTGATATTTTTAATTTTAGCAGCTCTCACTGTCCCATACCTGGCTTTTTGTATTTAAAGTCAGACCACTGCTTGAATGACTTGACCTTTGCATTTATTTATTTATTTACTTATTTTTAAAAGCTACAATCAGTGAGTCGCAGGGGCCCAGGATGGACTTTTCAGTGTAAACAACAAGGCGTTAGCCAACTGACTTCCTGAGCTCTGATAGTATCTCCCCTCGCAAAATCCCAACGAGTAAAAAGCCAACCTCTGGAATACTATTGCATCGCCTTGCCGCAGAGCTACCATGTTATTTGTATAATAACTGAATAATGCATCTTCTCATACGAGCAAATAACCTAACTACAAATGTTTCATTAGAAATTGGAACATCTCAACATTTACGCTTTACTTATAATAATACAAATGCAACGGCACCTTGACTTCCAAGCTTAATTCATGTTGTGACCACACTAGCAAAGCTAAATTGAGTTAAAAATGAGAACGTCGTTTTGAGACGTATTATTGTGTCGATCTCAGAACAGTACTTGTTACTCGATCGTGCAAAATAGTGAGAATAAAGCAAATAACTTTGATAATATTGTAAATTTAATACACTTTGAACTTTGAGCTCCTCATCACGGCTGACGTCAACCGTAAGCGCATTACGGTTTTCTAATGTAGCTGTCATCTTATTTTATTAATAGATACTTTAATTTGTTTATTAATTGTAATACTAAGTTTCTGTTCATAGCAGCTTGCTCTACGCCCGACCTCTGTGAAAAGTGTGCTGTACCTCGAAGCACTTAATTGGGTCTTTCCTGACTGCATTTCAGATTAACGATTCACGTTAACTTCTACATCTTCTCATGTTCTCTCTCCTGGTGTGTTGCATGCTTGACGACTACTCGTCCGCCTTGAGTGAAGGTGCTACTTGTCAGAAGGTTAGTTAATGTGTCACCACGGACCTAAAGATAAGTTAGGCAGAGGAGAGAGCTGTCCCTCCGTGAGTCGTCACCTTACCGTGGTGGAGGGGTTTGTGTGTCCCAATGATCCTAGAAGCTAAGTTGTCTGGGGCTTTATGCCCCTGGCAGGGTCACCCATGGCAAACAGGTTCTAGGTGAGGGGCCAGACAAAGCACGGCTCAAAAGACCCCAATGATGATAAAAATAAATGGATCTAGGTTTCCCTTGCCCGGACGCGGGTCACCGGGGCCCCCCTCTGGAGCCAGGCCTGGAGGTGGGGCTCGTTGGCAGGCGCCTGGTGGCCGGGCTTACACCCATGGGGCCCGGCCGGGCACAGCCCGAAGAGGCAACGTGGGTCCCCCTTCACATGGGCTCACCACCCGTGAGAGGGGCCAAAGGGGTCGGGTGTAATGTGAGCTGGGCGGCAGCCAAAGCCGGGGACCCTGGCGGTTCGATCCTTGGCTGCAGAAGCTAGCTCTTGGGACATGGAATGTCACCTCTCTGGCAGGGAAGGAGCCCGAGCTGGTGTGTGAGGCAGAGAATTTCCGACTGGATATAGTCGGACTTGCCTCCACACACAGCCTGGGTTCTGGTCCCAGTTCTCTCGAGAGGGGTTGGACTCTCTTCCACTCTGGAGTTGCTCACGGTGAGAGGCGCAGAGAAGGTGTGGGCATACTCATTGCCCCCCGGCTCAGTGCCTGTACATTGGGGTTCACACCGGTAGACGAGAGGGTTGCCTCCCTCCGCCTTCGGGTGGGTGGACGGGTCCTGACTGTTGTTTGTGCATATGCACAAAACAGCAGCTCAGCATACCCACCCTTTTTGGAGTCCTTGGAGGGTGTGCTGGAGAGTACTCCTGCTGGGGACTCCATTGTTCTGCTGGGGGACTTCAATGCTCACGTGGGCAATGACAGTGATACCTGGAGGGGCGTGATTGGGAGGAACGGCCCCCCCGATCAGAACCCGAGTGGTGTTTTGTTATTGGACTTCTGTGCTCGTCACGGATTGTCCATAACGAACACCTTGTTCAAACATAAGGGTGTCCATATGTGCACTTGGCACCAGGACACCCTAGGCCGCAGTTCGATGATCGACTTTGTAGTTGTATTATCGGATTTGCGGCCGCATGTTCTGGACACTCGGGCGAAGAGAGGGGCGGAGCTGTCAACTGATCACCACCTGGTGGTGAGTAGGCTCCGATGGTGGGGGAAGATACCAGTCCGTCCTGGCAGATCCAAACGTATAGTGAGGGTTTGTTGGGAGCGTCTGGCGGAATCCCCTGTCAGAAGGAGTTTCAACTCCCACCTCCGACAGAGCTTTTCCCATGTTCCGGGGGAGACGGGGGACATTGAGTCCGAGTGGACCATGTTCCGTGCCTCTATTGTTGAGGCGGCCAATCTGAGTTGTGGCCGTAAGGTGGTTGGTGCCTGTCGTGGCGGCAATCCCCGTACTCGCTGGTGGACACCAGCAGTAAGGGATGCCGTCAAGCTGAAGAAGGAGTCCTATCGAGCCTTTATGGCCTGTGGGACCCCAGAGGCAGCTGACGGGTATCGACTGGCCAAGCGGACCGCGGCTTCGGTGGTCGCCGAGGCAAAAACCAGAGCGTGGGAAGAGTTCGGTGAGGCCATGGAAGCCGACTTCCGGACGGCTTCGAGGAAATTCTGGTCCACCATCCGACGTCTCAGGAGGGGGAAGCAGTGCACCACTAACACTGTGTACAGTGGGGATGGGGCGCTGCTGACTTCGACTCGGGACGTTGTGAACCGTTGGGCAGAGTACTTCGAAGACCTCCTCAACTCCATCAACATGCCTTCCTTGGAGGAAGCAGAGCCTGGGGACTCTGAGGTGGGTTTTCCTATCTCTGTGGTTGAAGTCACAGATGTGGTTGGGGAGCTCCTTGGTGGCAGGGCCCCAGGGGTGGATGAGATCCGCCCGGAGTTCCTCAGGGCTCTGGATGTTGTGGGGCTGTCCTGGTTGACACGCCTCTGCAACATCGCGTGGTCAACAGGGAGAGTGCCTCGGGATTGGCAGACCGGGGTGGTAGTCCCTCTTTTTAAAAAGGGGGACCGGAGGGTGTGTTCCAACTACAGAGGGATCACACTCCTCAGCCTCCCTGGTAAGGTCTTTTCAGGGGTGCTGGAGAGGAGGGTCCGTCAGGAAGTCGAGCCTCAGATTGAGGAGGAGCAGTGTGGTTTTCGTCCCGGCCGTGGAACAGTGGACCAGCTCTACACCCTTAGCAGGGTCCTTGAGGGTATGTGGGAATTCGCCCAACCAGTCTACATGTGTTTTGTGGACTTGGAGAAGGCGTTTGACCGTGTCCCTCGGGGAGTTCTGTGGGGGGTGCTTCGTGGGTATGGAGTACCGAACCCCCTGATACGGGCTGTTCGGTCACTATACCACCGATGTCAGAGTTTGGTTCGCATTGCCGGCAGTAAGTCGGAATCGTTTCCAGTGGGTGTGGGACTCCGCCAAGGCTGCCCTTTGTCGCCGATTCTGTTCATAACCTTTATGGACAGAATTTCTAGGTGCAGCCGAAGCGTTGAGGGGGTCCGTTTTGGGGGCCTCAGTATTACATCCCTGCTTTTTGCAGATGATGTGGTGCTGTTGGCTCCTTCAAACGGGGCTCTCTAACTCTCACTGGAGCGTTTCGCAGCCGAGTGTGAAGCGGTTGGGATGAAAATCAGCACCTCCAAATCTGAAACCATGGTCCTCAGTCGGAAAAGGGTGGAGTGCCCCCTACGGGTCGGGGAGGAGATCTTACCCCAAGTGGAGGAGTTCAAGTATCTTGGGGTCTTGTTCACGAGTGGGGGTAGGGGTTGAGCGGGAGATCGACAGGCGGATCGGTGCAGCGTCTGCTGTGATGCGGACGTTGTATCGGTCTGTCGTGGTGAAGAAGGAGCTGAGCCAAAGGGCGAAGCTCTCAATTTACCGGTCGATCTACCTCCCAACCCTCACCTATGGTCACGAGCTATGGGTCGTGACCGAAAGAACGAGATCCCGGATACAAGCGGCTGAAATGAGTTTTCTCCGCAGGGTGTCCGGGCTCTCCCTTAGAGATAAGGTGAGAAGCTCAGTCATCCGGGAGGGGCTCAGAGTCGAGCCGCTTCTCCTCCACATCGAGAGGAGCCAGATGAGGTGGCTTGGGCATCTGATTCGGATGCCTCCTGAGCGCCTCCCCGGTGAGGTGTTCCGGTCATGCCCCACCGGGAGGAGACCCCGAGGAAGACCCAGGACACGCTGGAGAGACTATGTCACCCAGCTTGCCTGGGAACGACTCGGGATCCCCCGGGGAGAGCTGGAAGAAGTAGCTAGGGAGAGGGAAGTCTGGGCTTCCCTGCTAAAGCTGTTGCCCCCGCGACCCGGCCCCGGATAAGCGGTAGATGATGGATGGATGGATGGAAGGAGAGAGCTGCACATTGCGGGGCAAGCTAGCTTAGCTTGCCCCGCAATTAGCTGGACGTCGTTTCTAAAGAAACGACCTCCAAGAGTATGGGTGACAGAGTTTAATCAGCTCAGAGCTGGTGAAAGTAACCTGTTCACAGTCCCATGATTAGTGAGCTTGGGGAATAAGGGCCATAAATGAAAAAACGGAAAAAGAAATACAGCTTTGACAATCACAAAACCGCATTGTTTGAGATCACGATTTTGATCCCAAAACGATTATTTAGCCCTAGCAAACAATGCAACAGAATTTGGTTCGTTCGAAATTCAAATGTTTTCCAATGAGACTGCAACACAGTACCATCTCAAAGGAAGCCCAAAGTCATCAAAATATGCAGATCAATGACATATACAGTACCCATAAGGATTTCCCCAAAACTACACACCAAACAGCAATAAAAATTCTCAGCGCAAAATTGCATGAATGTGGAAAGCCAAGATAAATGTTTCAGTTTTTAGGAAGACAAACATAATTCTAATTTACAAAATGCCCCAGTCATCATCACAATGACATAGCTAAACCATTTCAGGGTTTTTTTCCCCTCAGCTTATCTAACGCACGC
The DNA here is from genome assembly GCF_025434085.1 of Hippocampus zosterae. Taxonomy (NCBI): domain Eukaryota; kingdom Metazoa; phylum Chordata; class Actinopteri; order Syngnathiformes; family Syngnathidae; genus Hippocampus; species Hippocampus zosterae. The sequence goes on along the minus strand of NC_067454.1, from coordinate 16,805,314 downwards.
ATGAAAGTGTGTAAAAGACAGAGACTTAATTAAGTTGAATGTCTTTCAAAAAAGGGCCAATGCGTCCTTGACCCTGTCACGTTTGACAGATCATCTGATATCCAGTTCACCGCCCAACATGCAAGAATGTACTAATATTTGCCCAATCCATCAGGCCGCCTCAGTTACACCAAAGTATATCAAAGGCTGTTTTCATAGAATGGAAGAAACAACAGAGAGGCATGAAAACAAATCATCAACTGCATAAACAAACTCCATGAAAGGACACTACGACTTTTCAAAAAAACGATATGATATGTCAACATTTCATTTATCATGCTATCTATTTTCATCCTGTAAGACAAACAGAATGATACCGTGGCCTCTCCGAAGGCTTAAGTCCCCTCATTTGTCTCCAGCTACTCAACTATTTAGGCCAAGCTGGTACTCAGTTTCTGCTGATCAGCAACCTGCCTTTTAAAAACCACAACCAAGCCATGCAAGAGAAGCCAAGACTCAATGGGGAAACAAAGGATTAAAACGCTCAGCTATTTCAGCTCTCAGACTGATCCAAACTGTTGTTTAAGTATTTTGGAGATAAATAAGAATTGTCCAGCATGGACAGTGATGATTTTTTATGTTTTGACTGTAAATGCTGCATTGGTCCCATGCAGTGGAAGCGGGGCATTAGTCGAACACCCTTCCAGTGACATGGTAAAGCATTTACAGTCCACGTCAACTCTGCGTGACAAACTTATGACAGAAGGATTATTCTGTCTCGGGAAGACCATATAAAGCTCTGACAGCTTCCATAATGTCTACATATCAAAGAGAAAACAACTGCGGTTGGCGTAGAATCATGCCTATATAATTACCCACGTCAAACATATGCTTTGCCTTTTTATCTCCATTTTAGCTTTAACAGTGTAGTCATGATGTATTTTGGGAAACATGGCATAGGGGGGAAAAAAACTTCTGAGTAACCCAGATATGAGCATGCACAGCTGCAGAGGCAGGCATGTGGAAAACAGGCTTTTATCCATCTGTGCTGCGGGGGGGGGGGGGGGGGGGTCAAAGACTATGTGTCATCTGACCTCAGAAACACAGTCTTTGGCTTTTCCAAGGACATTAAGTGGATAAGATGAATTTTTGTTACTGTCTGGAAGTTTGAGTTCAGATGGTCTACTGAAAAGACTGACGGAAATTTTGTGGCTGACATTTAGCAAACTGCCAGAGAAGTACGGAAAACACAACTGCAACTGTAGATGATCTTCAGTCAACATGATTTATTGCTGATGCCCTGCAGTGTTTGATTTTGATGAGTTAGGTCAATTAAGTTTTGTGGGAGGTGTTACTGAACCGAAATACCAAATTGATCGCCTCACAGCATAATTGCCAGTCATTTTGAACTTACTGTCACAATGTCAATAAATAAAAAAATTCAATCTATTCACAGCCATCCAGGACATGGTAAGCTGCAAAGGTTTACTCAAGGCAAGTGTACTCTTTTTGCTTGTAGAATTTGTTGTGTGCGTGTGTGTGTGTGTGTGTGTGTTTTAAACGTTCAACAATGTCTTTAGCAACTACGCCATTAGGCTTACAAAATAAAGAAATAAATTGAGGACGACAACACATCAGAGCATAGCATAGCAATCCGTAAATGCCATGCAAATAAATATGCAGCCGACAGTCTGTGAAGAATGACATCAAAGCAATCTGATTGGAATATGGGTAAACACTTGGAGGTGATGCCATGACTTATCTGCTGCATCAAGGCTTTTCTCTCCTTAAGAGCCTTGGATCTTGGACTTGAATATTTCAGAAGCGTTTGTGAGTAGAATAGCGTACTCAAAACAAATAAGCTTCATACAATCGGTTCAATCTAGAGTTCAAAAGTGTTGAGTGATTTCCTCATTCAATGACACTGACAGCTACAGTATGCTTGCCCTATTTTCAACCATGGTAGTCTATTTTCAGCGGTCAACTTTACATCTGCAAGTAAAGATCTTGCGGCAGTTCATTATAAATGTACTTTGCACACGCTGATCTCCAGTGAGTATTATGCTGCCGCTATGTCGACCACGCGCCTCTCCTGCGCTGAATTTAAAGAGAATGAGGACAGCCGCTTTGATTGGCCAGGAATCAAGCCAGCTGTGTTCACTCCCACAGTGGCACCAACACCCAGGTCGACAAAAATACCAAAAGAAAGAAGACTCCACCCATGCACACAATTAGACAAGCCTTTGCACTAGACTTGGGCTGGGCATGAAAATTGGGTCCTATAATGTTAACTGGGAGGGTTGGTGGTGAATGCGCCAATAAAAGAAGATAGTATAATAGTGTTACTGTGACTTCTTAAATTCACACAGCGTTCAACCAAAATATTGATGAAAAATGCCTCACTTCAGGTAACCGGTCAGCAGTGAGCCGCTGCAGCCTTGCGCTGACCCGGTACTGTGGGCATCAGGATCTTTGCTTAAACTATTATGGAAAATCCACCATGGGGAAAAAAACAAAAATGCATCTATTCCTTGTTAGCCGGCAAGTGGGTATAAGATTAGCAAACAGAAGCAGAACAAAATGAATTGCTGAGAGGATTTAGAAGCGGAACAGAATTTGTGACATTTCTGGTAGGTAAAAATTTTTAATTGATTGCACTTTCCCAAAAAATAAAACTTCAAACTGATACCTTTTAGTGTTATGGGAATACTCTATCATCAATATCTCACGCTTCCACCGTAGGCGCCGTGGCTAATAACCGTGATGCAGTGACACATGGGAGAATATTTTGTGTCCAGGATGCAAATGCAAAGGTGGTTCTTCTGCATGAAAGCAACCATTGCTCAAGAAGTCAAGCTTTACTGCAAAGCTCACATTTCACCAGTCATTATGGGTTCTAACCTCACCAGTGGTCAAGACCTTTGGGAAGTGACTGAAAGAATGAGATTGTGGGTCCAAGCAGCTGACAGGAGTTTCCTCTATGAGGTGGGTGGGCTTGCGTTGAGACATCTGGAGGGAGGTTTGGATTCAAGCTCCTTCCGTTTCCATCCAGAGGATTACCGAGGCGGTTTGGGCACCTGATTGGGATGCCTTCTTACACGGTGCTAATGCAAGAACATTAACAAAGTTCCTGCTTGGTTAGAGCGGCAAAGAGTATCGTTCCAGGAATTGAAACCGATATCAAAACATTTCACCACGTTCTTCCTTGACGCGCATAACACTCCCAATCTTTACTTTTGGGCTACAGTGACATTATAGCCATGTTTCAAACTTGCCGATTTGCACAAACTCCACACGGAATGTGGAACTGGCAATCATTTGCCGTCCCTGTGAACATGAACAGTCAAGAAGATGCCAAAAGCCGTAGCCATCCTTTCAAAAATTCCCCTCAAAAGCCAACACTGTCAACCAATGCCTGTGATAAATCCACATGATTTCTGCTCTTGGGACCAGCATTTTCAGAACACAATGTCATATTTAGCTGCCCTTTTTGATAACAAGTTTAGGTTTGGATCAACTAAAAAACACACGTACTGTATATCTCAAATGTGTTATGTTTGAACGGCTCCTTTCCAGGGATTTATTTAACACCCAAAACAAAACAAGACATTTCTTCGGAAGATTATATTGTTCAAGCAACTCAAATGACCACAGATCCAGATTTGAATCTTACAAATACACTTACTCAAAGACACAACGATAAAATCTGACCTTCTATATAAAAGTTTCCTCTTCCATCAACAAGCAACAGAACGTGTCTGCACTTTTAGAGTCACCACCTACAATGTGTATTCTCACAAAGCCGAATGCATATGATGTTGTACAATTTGGAATTCATCAAATTTTATGGCTCCTAAATCACAACCAATAGTTGGTTGATCAGCGTGAGAGGTTCCGCTGTAGCTTGGAGTTCTCTACAGAATAACAACTTCTACTGATCAGCAACAATTTTAAACATATATTAGTTATGAGGTCTAATCTCTAAAGTGGTACAATATATCTGCACTATAAAAGTTCTTCCACAATCTTTGCAAAAGCCTTCACATACTTGTGAATTTTGAGTTCAAAAGATGGGTTGCATGATTTACAGGTACCCGTACTCTGTGGGGCACGGAAGAATCAGCCTTGGGAAGAGATCTTTTATTGTGATTCTCAATGAACAAGAGTCCCTTACAGGGAAAATGGGGAACGGCCAAATTCCCTCTTGAATTACTGAAAAGGGACCAGCAAAGAAACTCCCCTATAGATTTTGTTGTTTGTCCTTTCGAGGGGCGCGGTACAGTGTCTAATATGCTCTATAAAGAAAATTAATTCTCTCCCGACAAGCCATCACGACACTGAACTCACAATAGTACCAATACCATTCTATGTAGCTGCTACTTTATTTTAAATGTAAAAGAGTCCATAATACTACATCACTGTTATTGTTGGTACATATAACACTTCAACACGTCATTTGCACTGCGTAATTTAGTCTGTATCAGTAAACAGTCTTTTTTAGATTTGTAGCTTGATTCTTTTCCCTTTCTATTTTGTAATGTTGAAACAAAAGCTTGGTGTTGCACTCTAATTCTGTTGTTTCCGCACCATACAATGACTCGTAAGGCTTTCTATTTCAAATGAAATGTCAATGGCACATTTCGACCTACAAGGATTGCAAAGACATGAAACATATGCATTCGTGTAAACACATGTCAACATAATAATGCGAGTGAAAAGAAAAGACCAACATTCCTAAAAGGAATCAATTGTATGCCGCATCGTAGCTGACAAGGGTTTAACACAGGGATGGGCAAACTACGGCCCACGGGCCAAATCCGACCCGTTGGTCTTTTTAATCCGGCCCGCCGAAGGTTGGTACACAATTAAGGTTCGATGTCAACAACTGCATTCATTTCATTTGGACTTGTAATGACAGGCATTTCAACGCCAGGTGACACAGTTACTAGAAGTTGCATAGCATAGGGAGGAAGGGGGAGACGATACAGAAGCCCGCAGTAGTGCCAAATCAAGCAAATCAATTCGATATGACAGAATAATGTACTCTTAAAGTCTGAATGCCCAAAAATGCAAAATACTGTTTTTTAAATAAAGAAATCCAATTAATATTATGTCGAATTTAGTTCACCCTTTTGATCCGGCCCTCCATAATATTTTCTGGTTCTCATTTGGCCCTATGCAAAAAATAATTGCCCACCCCTGGTTTAACATCTCGGAAACTAAATATCTGTCAAATTTATTGATAAACTCACTGTACTTCAATAATCATTTATTATATTTAAATACATTGTACATAAAACATAAAATGTATTAATTTTTTAAACAAACATTTCTTCAGGACTGAATGTATTGTATTTAAAAGAGAAGTTCACCTAATAAATTAAAATGCACTGTTCTGATTTTTTTAAAAAAGTTTTACCAGGCTGTATGCAAAAGTTTTTGTGTTATGTTATTCTGGGTGACAGTTTTTAGTATATTTGTATTTCTAATTAAGTGATTCTCTCAGGTACCATCAGAGGGAGCCCGTGTACCAATAGTGGTGCTCCTGCTACACTGAGAATCACTGTGACTGTGCGTAAAACATTTAAACTACACAGAACATGATGTGTAATATCACAATACAGTAAGATATCAAACATGCTTAACATTAACAAAGAAAATTGCTTGTAACCCTATACTTTATCACAGAGAATGGGCTGCATTTAAAAGAAAAGCAGTTTCTACTATCACAAATAACTGTGCTCACTCACCCGAGACAAAACATTGTGCGTCACTCCATGTAAATATGGGGAAAAACAAACATTTCCATTTCCCAGGATCTAAAATTCCCCAAAAAGTGACACATTGTCGCCTTCAGTCAGAACAAACTTTTGAGAACTGAACTTCGATTTTTGGGAACTTAATGCATGTACGTATGGATGGATGAGGATGTTTATTCATTTTATTTAGAGGACTGACCTTTTTTATGACTTATTAAAACATATAGAACTGCTTCGACTTTTCATTGCCTTAATTATCACTCATTACACTTCCAATGAATACAGACATCAACACAGCAGAGATGCGATGTTGAGCCACTTAGCTCCACTTGATCGTTAAACATCATTATGACCAAATATGGTCACGTGGAAACCACTATTTTGTTGAAACGCAGCTTGAAACTTTTCCACAACACCTCAATTATCAAATGTTGCTTAATTTTGTTGCAGCTAAAACGTGTTTTTAGCTAACGTGCAGCCTCGCGGGTCGTTGTGAACTTCGGGTTTTGCGTGTGTGCTGTGTTTTGTTTTTGTTTGTTTGATTGTTGTTGTTTTACCTCCGAGTGGTTCCTCGAGCGCAGGGCGGCTGACATTTTGAGATGTTAGTCCATTCAAGTTCGTCGGATACCTGTCTTTCGCAATAATGTCCCACTCATGTCTTTGCAAGTAAAACTGACCCAAAAAGAGTGTGCGTGAGAGAGGGGGAGAGAGAGGGGGGGAAAGAGAGAGAGAGAGAGAGAGAGAGAGAGAGAGAGAGAGAGAGAGAGAGAGAGAGAGAGAGAGAGAGAGAGAGAGAGAGAGAGAGAGAGAGAAGAATGAAGCTCTCCAGCCGCCTTTTTGGAAGGCTGGCCATGTTGTCATGGAAACGGGTTGTTTGCCCCCACTTTTGTCGTGATTTGGCCCCGGCGTCTTGCTCCTCCTCCTGCAGGCATTCATACTCGCACTCTCGTCTTGTTTATTGTCCCGCTGCATGGATGGCAGATTTCGGATGAATATTCAAGAGTGAACGGCTGCACGCACGAACGTTCGCCAGCAGGCAGCAAAAAAAAAAAAATGTCACGAGGACTTCCCCATGTCCATTTACAAATGGAGTCTTTCATAAACACTTGAAGGCGTCTGAATTCATTTGTGGCCTCCAGGTCATTAACCGAGACACTTAAAAAATGTGTGTGTCATAACTAATTGATATGTTGAGTTGGGTGCGTCTTAACCTTCAAGGCAAAGACTCCGGTCGAACCCCTGAGAGCGATTCACTGAACCCCTGGGGTTCGATCCAACCCAGGTTAAGAACCACTCGTTGTAGACCCTCAAAAACAATGTCATTTTTCTTTGCAAACGGCCCGTCGCCACGGTAATAGTGTGGACGAAATATAAAGCTTTCAAAAACTTTTCAACTTAAATTTTAGCATATGGATCTAAAAGACAGACTTTTTGGGATGTCTTGGGTCGTTACGCAGCTCGCGGGTTTCACAGATCTAGGTGAAACGTACAACAAAGATTGCTTGTTAAAAATTTGTCGGGGCGCTTCAAAGACATTTTTTAAAAATTGTCCAAGAAATTTCTAAAATACTCTCTTTTATGCAACGCCTCATGTGTTTACAAAGTTCAATGAGTTTTCACCCAGGTGTAGTCCGCCAAAAACAGCATATTTCTTTTCTTTATGGAAAGCAAATAAAATGCAGTATATTTTTTTTCTTAATGATGAGGCTACTAGTGTCTTACACATCCACATACACAGTATTTTACTAAAAGGTTTAATCACAGGCCACTAGTGGCACTAGTAGTGGCGAAACGTAACTCGTAAGATACAGCCGCTCTAGTCGTGTGCCATTGTCATTCTATTAGCGTGTTGAATTGTCTTACTAGTAAGGACAAATAGCATACAAGTACATGGACCTTAAACTGGCTATCAAGGATCTTCAATAAATTCTCAAATTGACTTTTGAGTGCATGTAAATGCCGCTGCGCCCTAGAGACAACACTGGGGGATTCTGAGTCTTTTTCAAAAGGATGCAGATGGCCCCTCCCCAATAACTAGTTGCATTTTATTTGCCCGCAGTGGGACCAAAATTGTCATGTCCTGTAAAGATCAAGTGTGACGATGAAGTACATGACAGCACTACAAAGCGTTCACTACACAATATGAATACATTAGATTGTCTTGGAGTCATTCCGATTTGCATGGTCTGTCGCGGTGCCTCTCATCCATAAAAGTTGCTCCACTCCCCCTCTCGGGGAGTTTTTATCATCTGACAGGGTTGGACGGGAACAGAGGAAGTCAGAAAATGCAGACATCCGTCATGGCAGTGTGTAAGATCAAGTCAGCAGGAAGCCTCGCAACTCCGTCTTGTAACGATTGTCCTTCCTGAACCCTTGGAATGTCCGCACACAAAAGATGCTGTGGGAAGCAGTTTAAGCATTTGTGCCTTATCCTACGTAGCCAGCCAGGTTCATACGACCAGTAAGCTTTTTGTCCTTCTTCTCAGTAACACTTTGTCCAATCCTCGTGCCATGATTCACCACTTGTACACGAATAAACATGACTAGTAATCTAATGTCCTGCAATGGTAGCACTACTAGACTCAACTAGTAGGTAAATGTCACTCACGAGTCGCCTCCTGGATACGACTAGTATGACCAAAATGCCCTCTTGCGATTTTGCATCAAGAGTAACATGTAGTTGTCAAACAACTTAATGGATATGCGCCGCCATGTGTTTTTTTTTTTTTTTTTGCTTTCCCACTGGAGTGCAGAAATATCATCCAGAAGTGTAAAGAAAAACTGCATGCTACTAGTACTTCTACTGACATAAAGGTCTCCTAGTTAACATTCAGTGCTTTACTTGGAGTACATGTACAGCGCAGATATCAACGACACCAGCGCTTTGTTTCACTAATACAGTATCTTGTAGGTGTGCTTCTTGTTTGCCACGGTTGTTCTACTAGTGTGCTGAAATGTCATAGCAAAGTGGAAGTGGAGAATGTTACTCGTAAGACAGTTATTTTACCCCTACACTAAGGATAAATGGTGTATGGGTACATGGACCTTACGATGGCTGTTTAGGATATCACAAAAATGTTCAAACGGCATTAGATTTGTGTACTAGTATCTACTATGTCCTTGCTAGCAGGACAACTGGGCATACTAGTTGGACAAGTACATGTTACTAGTGAGCCAAAAGTGCACAAGTATGGATATACCTGTAAATAAAGGTACTAGTTGACATCAGGACATCACTAGCAGCAGTACTAGTGCCCACATATCAAATAGTGCCCTTTTATGCCTCACTAATAACATAGTTTTTCTACTAGTATGCCACAATTGTCTTACTAGTGTTCAGAAACGTCATTCAATGGAGAAGGCAGTAAAAAAAGGTTTTAGTAACACTGTTGTTCCACTAGTAAAGTAATTGATTTACTCCTGAGGACAAAGAGCTAGTTTATATCTAGCACTTGAGTGGTAATATTGTACGAGTAAAGGGCAGATGTCAGTTAGAGCAGAGTTTTGCCTCACTAGTAAAAACATGTACGCGTAGTTGTCCTTCTAGTTGTTCAACTATTTGTGTTAAAAGGTCATAGAGTAGTTAAAAAAAACTATTAGTAAGACAGTCCCTTTATGTGAATTGTCTTACAAGTGAGGACACAACATCGACCAGTACATAATAATAATAATGCTAACTGCTGCTAGGCACATGTTCACCGTAGGCCTCATTTGAATTGAAACGTTCTGTGAATCATGTCTGGGTTCCTTCGCACAACGCCCCTCTGGAGCATATTACAGGAGCATCCGTAAATCCATGCAAAATTCTTCACGTCAACCAACACATGAAGCTGTGCAGATTTAAAGACTTAACATCCTTGATTTCCGAAGTGAGCTGAGTTAACAGTCAATGCTTGGACACCTGCTTAAGCCGCCATCACATTTATTATGTCAAATAAAACAGCTGAGCTCTACACATGTTTGTTTAGGATTTAGCACCGCGCCAAAATCCTCAAACATCTAAAGGGGATTATTCCACACAGCTCCGGGGCTTTTGCCACCTACTCTACAGAAATTCATCTCGGATTCTCTCGAAAAGGTGGAAATATTGGACGCTTTGGTGTAGCTGACTTTCATAGACACCATATATGCAGCATGTGCCTCTTTACTTCCAAAGAAAAGTGTATATTCATGGTCTGACCAATGATCATAAACCACACCCACTGTCAATTTTGCAATGGTAATGCAGAATCCGATTTATAATAATAATAATACATGTTTGGCCTCAAATGTGTCCCACTCTCATTCAAAGTAGCTCATGAAAGCATTCATTTACATCAATATCACTTATCAATAGTCAGCAAAATTGTACTGACCTCATCTTTTAACATTTAGAGAGATGTAATGGATCAAACTGAGAAATGCTTGGAACATTTGGGCCCTCATAGACAGAAAGAAATCAAAATATTCGCAACACCTCTCAGCTGGGGCACTTCTAGGCCGTCTCTCGAGTCAAGCCAAAATGAATGCGCCTGGGAATTTAAAATGACATTTTAAAATTCTACTCATTATCATCTGATGATTCACGAGTAGCACAAAGTAGTGCACAGGTGATTTCCCCCAATATTAACATGTAGTTGTCCTACTGCTATGCCAAAGCTGCCTGGCTACAAGTGTGCAGAAATGTCATACACTAGTTGAAAGCAGTAATAATAGTAATAATAATAATAATAATAATAATAAATTTTATCTATAAGCGCCTTTCAAGACACCCAAGGACACTTTACAATAACAAAAAACACAAAACAATACGGGTCAGTACTGTCCAGTGGTGGAAAAAACGATGAGTAATCCACAGTTGCTATGTTTTTGTGTTGTTTGTGTCATTGTTTGGTCCGTTGTGTTTTATAATGTGCATGTTTGCTTCAAAGTGCTTTTTTGGAAATCAGTTGTTTTGTTGTGTAGACATGAAATGTTATCTTTGGAGTACTTTTAGTAAATGTGTTGTTAATGTTTGTTTGTTTGTTTGTTTGTTTTTAAATTAAGATGACACCATCCGTCTAGGGCAGGGGTCACCAAACTTAGAGAGTGAGAGCTACTTCATGTGTGATAATTGTGTGAAGGGCTACCAAATTGATACACGTCTGAAATAACATTTGTACAAATTACATTTAATAATATTAGAATGTGTTATTTTTAATACTTAATGATTAAAAATTTCAGGCTCGGATCATCTTAAAGATGTCTCACAATAGTGCCCGTGTTTGCATTTTTAAATCATAATTTAAATAATAGTTAAATAATATATTTTTAATAATAAAAATAATTTAAATAATAATAATAATTTAATTTAAATAATAGCCCGCCAGTGCTAGCACTGGCGGGCTATAAGTGTGGTCCTCACGGACTACCTGGTGCCCGCGGGCACCATGTTGGTGACCCCTGGTCTCGGGACTGCGGAAGAAAAATTGCCTTCTGGCTAATTCTGGCATGTTTACATTTGTGTCGAATAATATGTATTGTCTCTGATGGAAAGAAAGAAAGAAAAAAAAGAAAGAAACAAGTAGGCCATATTGGCATACCAGTAGGACAACTACATGGTACTCGACAGGCATAACTGCATTAGTTGACAACTGTGAACTAGTGCTGACAAAAATAATCTACAACAGTAATTAACATTTCGTGACTTGCTGGTAGGACTAGTAGCATGCTGATGTCAGCTAGTGCATCGTTTTGCACGGATAGTACCATGTAGCTCATACTAGTGTGCAAAAATGGCATACAGTCGTGGAAAAACACGACTACTTGTACAACTGACTAGTACAAAGGGCCTACTTAGTACACAGACCTTAAAATGGATATCAAGTATTAGCAGCTTCCCATACAAGTCATTTCCTAAAGATCACATTATAAGCCGGAAAACGCTTCCATTCATGACGACTGCGTTCAAGTGTCCGCAAACTGAATCCGCCCTGTCATCAAATGAAATGCAACTTGTTGAGACAGACAATAGAGAGTGGAACGCTTTCTAAGAAAAGAAGGCGGGGGGGGGGGGGGGGGGCTTCATCTATTTAAGCACGGGTGGTTTGCATTGAGACATTTCATAGACTGAAGCGCCGCCTGTAGGCCATTTTGTGTAAATGCATCCATCGACTGGAAGTTTTTCCGATACGTTAAATGTGACATTTCGTGATGGGAAGACAAATACAATGTAGGCGTGTACAGTATTATGAACTGTAACTTGTGTCGTTTCGATCATGAACAATATGGAACAAATGAAGACACTTCGAACTCTCTTCTGACGAACACGCAATCCCGGATGGCTAACAAAGTTGGTGAAAAGTGTCAACTTTTCTGGTTGGTGTTGACATTTACAGCATCAAGTGAAGAAATGATCAAGCCCTACCTGCTTGTTTGCGTGGTTGACGTGTTTACTCAGTGATCCATTCTCCAGCACACTGTCGCTCTTCTTCGCGTGTGCAGCCCCAACACTTTTTTTCCCCTTCTGTGGAAAAAAATCGTCTCCTCCGTGGGACTGCAGAGAAGACGTGAAAGAAAAAAAGTGAAATGGACAGGAAACGATGACGCAACGTTGTGTGGATCATTTCTCTGGATGAAAAGATGCGAATGGTGATTACTGATTACATATTTGCCCAAGGATCCGCTAATTAGATGTCCGGCTCGAGTCCAGCGGGATGAAACGAGCTTTTGATTTGAGTTTGGTGAGCTTTTTCCAATCGTTGATTTTTTTTCCAATTTAACAAACACCACGCTGCTAATTTCGGTGTTGCATTGTTGACTTAACTTTAAACTTTAATTCCTGTAACCTTCTTATAACTAGACGACATTCAGATTATATTTTGGCGCATATGCATAAGTCAATATATGCACATGTGGCCAGGGAACTGAAAGAAATTCAAGAGTGGTTTCCTGGAAGTTGAAGTCAAATGTATTGCGGCAACGCGTGCTGAGTGAACAGTGTCATTATTCATCAAATTTAGTCTGAGTGCTGAGCATTGCGATCATTTGAATGTGAACAATACATACAAATCATTGCATGGAAAAACATGAAACTATTACCAACAACCTTCATCAATACTTTTCAATAGTGCAATAGTTTTTTATGACACATTTTAATACATTTATCGAGATAAATTATTGTAAACCAAACAAACAACAAATTATCCACATATAGTAATTTATTTATTTTTTTAAATTTCATCATTGCTAAGGGCTCTCTTGCATGAAAATTGCCATTCAAGGATGGCACAATGCTGCTGAACAAGAAACCAACATTCAGTTTAAGAAGTTTTTTTTTCCACAAAAATCAGCTCACTCAAAATTGTAATATGATTGAGGTACTCTGTCTTACAGACATCGTTTCAAATCTGAAAACAATATATTAGGCCTACTCGCATAATAGAGGGCATAAAACCCGGTGTAAGGGCAAATAAGACATGTCTGCCATCTACTGGTGAATGATGATATTACAACTTTAAAACGACATATTTGGAATTCAGTATTCATAGAGCGGCCCGGTAGTCCAGTGGTTAGCACGTCGGCTTCACAGTGCAGAGGTACCGGGTTCGATTCCAGCTCCGGCCTCCCTGTGTGGAGTTTGCATGTTCTCCCCGGGCCTGTGTGGGTTTTCTCCGGGTGCTCCGGTTTCCTCCCACATTCCAAAAAACATGCGTGGCAGGCTGATTGAACACTCTAAATTGTCCCTAGGTGTGAGTGTGAGCATGGATGGTTGTTCGTCTCTGTGTGCCCTGTGATGGGCTCCAGCACCCCCCTCGACCCTAGTGAGGATCAAGCGGTTCGGAAGATGAATGAATGAATGAGTATTTGTAGATATGCGTATTCAGATTTGTTTCCAATATGTTATCATATTTTGGACTCACCGTATTTCTTGTGGAATATGTGTGTCGAATGTTTATCAGCATTTTAAAAATCAAATGGCCACTCAGTGCAGTCACATGCAACTAGCTGGTTGCCCATCCCTGTGCTATTTCACTAGCCCATCTATGGCATTTGCACAGGTGATGAGATTCAAACCTGAAACCTCTAAACTGTGGAGCAGTCACCCTAACCACTCACTCACTGTACTGTTTTCATGATCATTTGGACTGTTGGAATCCTTAATACTGAAGCTGAAGCGCACCATAAATGTAATGGGCGACTGTTATTTTTCTTATTCAGCAAAGTTATAATATTTGTTTTTGTTTATTTCTAATCTTTATGAATATGCTGCATTTTGTGTAACTCATGAAAATTTGTGGATTGAACATATTTCCATCCCTTGCCTTAATATGTACATATACGTATTTTAACATTAACCATTTTAATGTATTCTTTCTGTAAGGTAAGCGACTGGCTAACAGAATTTCCCTCACAATTACTAAAGCATCAATCTTAACATAGCGTAGCTGGCCCTCTTGCGCTCTCCTGCAATGGATGTAACACTATCATCTTCCTCTTCAATTCCAAAGGTCATAACAATAAATCCAGATTGACATTTTTAACGATTAAAACCATTTCGTAATCTCATCCAAGTATCTGCACATGTATGGCTCAAAAAGCAAGTGGCGAGGAGGAAAAGCGGCACACATCCCAAAGAAAAGCATTGCTGGCGCATACTGATGAGGTGACTGTTGTTACAAGGTGCCGGATCAACTTTAATGTGCCACATTCTTCTAAGATTGAAGCCAAATGCAGCAAAAAATTGGGGGTGATTAAACAGCGTTTCACAGTGCAGGATGTCTGATTACCCAAAACACACAAGCCAAAGCAAACCGACGGGTTTTCAAGGCAAACAAATGGAATATTCTTGGCCAAGCAAGTCACCTGACCTCAACCCAAATGAGTCCCACAAAATTGCAGCCGTGGCGCAGCAGCCGAAGGAAGGCCACGCAGCATTTGGTGACGTCCGTTGGGGCTCAACTTTAAAAAAATAAAAATTACCCGTGTCTAAATATCACTGGACTTACAAAATAGAACGTGGTTTCAAATTCTAAAAGACAATGGCTAGGGGATCAGGGGGGTGGGGGCCGCACCATCAATTACAATCATGTGATTTTGTTTCCATTCCATTGTGGCAGTGCATTGGAAAACTCTCAAAATAGTCAACGTGTGTCTGTTAAAGATCGCTAACAGATGTGACTGGATACATTCACTTTGTGTACAGACTGCACCTGGAGGGAAAGTTTGTCGCGGTTTGGAGCGCGATTCACAAAATGGCGACGGCACAGTTGCAAGAATCACAAATATTCACATTCATTTATTTCAAAGTTAAAAGGTAGCACACGTTACAACCCTTAGGAATGGTTTCAGAGGCCACCCCAAAGCAGTTATTATAATAACTCCAGTGTGTCGCTCGCGCGGCGGGTGTCCAACTACCGTAGGTATGTTATTTAGGACCTTGATAAAAAGAACTCAAGTTAACAGATTTGGAACGGCTATACACCTTTTCACCATGTCTGTCATTACGTTCACATTTGGCCTCACTGGTTAACTTCCTGTCCCAAAGTGGAATACATCTGGTGGGTATCAGTCGCCATACAGTTAATAAAAATAAAATTTAAAGTCCAAATGTCACTAAAAGATGCACAGATAAATAACACGAGATCACCTATTTCAGCAACTAAGATCAAATGAAAATGTCAAATATATTCAACATCGACTTACTCAGTACAATATTCGCAATCAAAAAGGAAACGCCTTCATAAGATGTCTTCAGTCCGTGCGGACAGTTTAGTGTGCAAAATATACGTGGGTGGCCCAGCTTTGATCCAATGTGGTGCTGGTCCAGCAGATATAACAAATCATTGTCTTATAAGGTTTTTATCTGGCATTTATTAGTCACATTCTCAAGATATATTCCTCTGAGAGCATCCGTGCATGAGTTCAGACATATCATTGAAAACAGCGAAACAATAGTGAAACGGAGAGAAAAAATGAATATCTATGTGATCGCTTGTAATATCCCTTTTGATCTAGTTTGTACTTCATTGACACTTACGGAGATACAAACCACAAAATGAGAAACGGGAAGAGATACAAGTCACAGACTCGGTCACAGTGTGTTGTTGTTTGGGGGATTTTTTTTTTTTGTCCTCTCCATCTTTTAACTGAGGACGACATGACGGTCAAACACAGACTTTCTCTGTTCCTGGACTTGCCTCCTCCAGCGCTGCTGGGCGTGCTCGACCTTGTTCAGCATGTTGGGTCGAGAGTGTGAGCGAGAGAGGATGTTGTGAGCGTTTGCAAAAGGCTGCTGGTCCTGAAAACGAAGACGATTATTTAGTTAGGGCCTGTATGACATTCCATGCCTTATATTCCAAGGTTTATAATGTAGCAAATCCAAAACCTTCTGAAAATGCTGCACTACAGTGGACAAGTTGACACACCCCTGTTCAAATGCAAGGAATTAAGAACCGTTGCAAGTCATTAGCGTAACAGCAGACCGTAATTGCTTTAGCCTAGTAACATAATTGCCATTTTGTTTGTGAAACGTGAAAAAAAAATCTAATTCAATAAACAAGAAGAGGGTTTGGCACTCCTGTGGGAATTAAGAACAATTACAAATCATTAGCCTAATAAAATAATTGATTTCTCTTTATGACATTGTTGCCCAAGTAATTTCTGAACGTTTTTGGAAAACAAGGAGAAAAAAAACACATACGAGATGAGTCTGTTTGCATGCCAGGTGAAATAAAAAGTCGACTTTCCCATGTTCATGTACAAGGAATTCCAAACAGTTCCAAGTTGTTAGCTTTACAACATAATTGCCTAACTCAATTATGGTAATGTTGTGATTTATATTCGAACAGTACGTTAAAAATGACTTGGGCAATTATGCTATTAGGCTAACGATCCGCGTGTCAGTTTTAGCACAAACCTTTGAGCTTCTTCTAGAAAAAGAAAAGTCATAAAAACCCAACAAAAACACCTCAACTTTATTTTCGGTTAATCAAAGGTACGATACATTAAATCACATGTGTCAAACTGAAAGCCCAGGGGTCAGATCTGGCCCACTACATCATTTTATGTGGCCCGCAAAAACAGATCAAACTTGTCAACTTCCATGAAGCTTTCTAAGATGTCGAACAGCATTTTGAATTCTCAAATGTAATAAATAAGAGAGATATGTGAAGCATTTTCTTGTTACCAAATCCCTCATGATCGTAACTTAAACAATAGTTGAATCAACAGTTATTCTTGACTTCTTTATATGGCTTCAGTCATCACAGCCTTCCAAGGGAAACGGTAACTAAAATGTGGCCAGCGACACCCTTGCATTAAACAGTGGATGCTGTGTGATGGCTCCCATTGAACAAGAGTTTGAATGTGATTGGTCTAAACACAGTGTGCAACCACATCATCTATATTTATTTTTACTTTGCTCTCAAATGTTTTTTTTTCTTCTCAATTGCGGCACACAAATTGTAGGTCACATTACTGGTTTAAAGGATTCTAAATTATTCATCTTGAGCTCGCTCGCACGCTTGCTCTCTCTCTCTCCCCCTCTCTCAAAAACCTATCATTTGAACAAGGGTGATAAGACTTGTAATGTCCACATCATGTCCCAGAAGAGCGTCACTTTCAAAGGACGACAGCATATGAAGCCCAGGTCAAAGATTACAAGAGTTCATGTTTTCTGTCAGCATTTCTTCCATCAACTGAAGTGCTAATTTGAAAGCTCTTCAACGGCCAAAAATTCTGCAGGACAGTTCGTATTCCCTGGAGGAATTTCGGTGTCTCGGAAAAAAAATGTCACACGGATAAAAGAGCACAACATTAAAATTACAATGCAACAAGTGCAATATCAGAATTTTCCCATAAAATAAGCCCCGCTTATATGATCTCCACAAGGAACAAATTAGAATGTTACTTGGGGAGATGCTAGTCAGGTACTGAATCCTGTCGAGATGCCGGTGAGCAGGTTTCACGTTGTGATGTTGTTCACGCTCTCTTTTTCATTACGTTTGACTTTTTTCCACAGATTCTTGGATATTTCTCACAAGGTTGCACATTCAAAACAGAATCTGATCCCCGACGTTATTGTTTTCATTACATTGTTGTTCTTCTCGAGCGAAATTTGCCAAATAAAACAACTCGACAAAAAAGAAGTCTCGGCTCCTCTGAACAAGCGGTTCAGAATTACGCCTGTAACCACACAGCCTTGGGTTTGATTCACGTGAGGGGCATCGGTTTATGTGCCGGGGAGTGAATAGCTCGAATAGCAGGGATGGCAATGGCTAGTGATGGAAAAAAAATGGAAAGGGGCGTGGCCTGGACGGGGCGACCAATCACAACAAGTAAGACATCATACACGTCCAATCGCAGGGCTGTTTACAATCGGAAGATGGAAAGACTGATCGGGAGAGCTCGTGAAAACTCGACGATAAGGTACCCGACCCCCCCTAAAATTTTCTCAACGGATTTAGACGATTCACAAAAATGATCAATTTAAGAAATAAAATGGCGGATTTCCGCGGATCCGCAGAAAAATTGATGCAACAACTCTAGTGCGGTATTGGATTTCATTCGATTGTGCAGGTGTACCTAATGTTGTTTCCCATGCTGGCATGTAGGGAGAGAGACATAACTGCATTGACCACCTCCCGCTAAATAATGGATGTGCTATGATGAGAAGCCGACTCGAGCACTCAGCAAGTGTGCAAGTGATTGGGCTCTCAAATGGATCCTACAGTCGGCTCTCCCGCGCAATACATCTGCTGCCGCCACAGAGAATGATGACAAATAACACATCGCTCATTTGCACTGGCAACTTCATGCCTCAACCCATTTAAACAGCTGCTTTAAAGTTTCCTATTTTTATATTTACATTTCAGTATTTCAAACCTACAATCGTGTTAAACTTGATCTAGATGTTTGGGGAATTCTTAGCTTATATGCACATCCACAAGCCCTCACAGCTAAGTGTTACCTTGTAAATAAGAAAAACATTGCATAAATATTACTATTAGACAGTGGCCACTGGTTGGGGATGGTTACGATGAGACAGATTTCTAGAAAATGAGTTTTTCGTGAGGCGATGTGATCACATACCCCAACATCATCGTCACTTTGAATGAGCTGCGAGTGACCAAACAGACGTCTTTTCAGGATGGGCTCCAGGAGCGTCAGGTAGACCATGTAGAGAAGCAGCAAGCCCAAAATGGACAAGTAGATGATGATAGTGACCTTAGGTGGGGGTGGGGGGATAGTACAGGTTAGAAGGGTTGCAAAGGCCAACAAATCTCCATACATGTCCCTATGGCCCATTTGGGGTACTTTCCACAGGAATTGATGATAAGTAAAAGGTAAAAATGTGGACATTACTGTAAAAACAATAGCAATATGTCCCTATTAGTAAAAAAACAAAAAAACAAAAACAAAAAAAAGGACCAGGAACTACAGAAGCATATTTTTGACAACAATTTCAAAAAGGTCTTTTTTTCTGGCACTTCAGGTTTTGCAGATATTTTCTTTGTTGCGATTGTTGTTGTTTTTGAGTTTGACTAATAAAACCATTGCACAATACAGATTTGACCACGTGTATGAATTTTCAGCATTTCAGAAAAAGCGTCACCAGTTACTTAAACTAATATAGGTTGAAAATTTAGATTAGTCTTTCTCAGGGTGTTTTTTCAGCCAGCAGTGAACTACTGTATTGGTGCTTAAAACACTTATCCAGTAATGCAAATGGTTGCACAACTTACCTTAATAGTGCCTGAGCTTCTCTCTTCATATTTACACTCACAACGTAAACAGTAAGCCTCCACGTCTTTTCCATCCACCGGCATTGGTTCCACTACGTGCAGACAGTTACTGGAAAAGGTGAAAAAACACATTACAAGACATTCACGCCGGGTCATGCATTCATTCGGAGTGAAAAACACTGAGCATACCAGTCTTTAAGAGACACATTCTGCTTGTAGATCTGTCCCTCGATTTCTCTGTATGGTGGGCAGATGCACTTGCAACGGATGTCTTCAGAATTCTGGAAGAAACATTATCTCATGTTATTTTAAAACATACTGTTGATTTTTATTATCTTTATGCCCAATTTTTGTTGATCATTATGGCCACTTTATTTTGACATTCTACTGCTTCCACATTTCGATACAGATTCAAACTTTCAAGCACTCAAAAAATTCAAGAATGGGAGGAATGAATTTCCATAATACAAAAATGCTCACATATCCCAGATTTCAAGTTTTCCACCCCCCAAAAAAACATTGAAGTGAATGGGATCATTATTAAATTCTCAAACAATGCTCGTCTGAGCATTCATTCCATACTCTCGAAATCCATCTTAAATTCCATGTACTTGTGGGGACTTTATCCTCACTAGCAGGACAACTTTGGCATTCTAGTGAGGAAAAACTGTGCACTTGTTGACAATTGTGTACGACTAGCACTAACGAATGACACCAAAATTCTACGACTTAACTGCTAGTGCTTCACTAGGAGTGTGAAGATGTCAACTTGTTCATAGTTTTGCCAGACTAATAGTGACGCCCTACTTGAATGGCAAGGTCGTCCCGCAAGTGTGTCAAAACATCATACAGTAGCGGAAGGCAATATGGTAGGAAAATGTTACTTGTAAGACACATTTCTACTGTTCTCCAAGTGCACTCAATTATCTTACTAGTTAAGACAAAGCGTGTACTGTACAGTGTTCCTTTGCTACTTCACGCTTTAGTTATTGTGGATTTGCGGATTTTCATTTGTGATAGTGACTTAACCTATAGTTTTAACTCTCTATTTTTGTGGGTTTTCTAACTACTTTTCTTACTTTTAAATCGGACCGGTCAAGACATTTTTAATGTTTTGTTTGTTTGTTTTTTAAGAGAAGAGCATGTGGCGCTTACATTTAAGAATGAATTCAGTTCTGTATTTATTCAGCATTTTAAATTGTGGAAGTTAAATTTATTAAGTTTAACAAGTGTTCCCAGAGGGCTTTCGTAGTAAGACAACATTGGCATACAATAATAGGACAATTACAGGTGATGAGTGAGGCAAAGCCATGCACTATTTGACAACTGTGTCTTACTAGTACTACTACTGTAGTTGTGTTGAAAAATGTCATACACTTGTTACAAATATACACACGTTCTCGACAGGGTGCTCAATTGTGTACAAGTGAGGGCACACGGTGTACTAGTACCTGAAGCTGGATGTCAAGATTACCAAAGGAATGCTCAGGCGGTTTTCCCGAACACTAGTAGCACAACTTTGACACACGAGTAAGACAACTACATGTCAAGGGAGGCAAAACTGCTCACCAACTGACAATTGTGTGATACCAATAAAGCTACTGACATTACATTTTCCTAGTTAGCTTCACGAGAAGTACTAGTAGCACGCATATTTCAACTTTTGCTAAGTTTTGCTTATTAGTAACATGTAGTTTTGGTACTCGAGTGCCAAAGTTGCTCTTCTAGCATGCAGAAATCCTGACAGAAGTGGAAGGCAGTAAGGTAGGAAGGTCGTTGCACGTTGAATCGTCTTACGAGACAAGACAAAGCGCGTGCTAGTGCATGGACCTAAAACTGCATTTCAAGATATATATATATATATATATTTTAAAACTTAAATAATTGCTCAACAAACGATTTTCCACAGGCATCACACCTGTTCAGAACTGTAAATACAAAACTTGACTCGATGGCTGACATTTTATACAATTTATCTGAGAATACTAATTCAACATAACGTGTAGAAGAGTTGTGATAATAAACAGCAAACATTCGTCATGTACATCATATGTCCCCGTCCAAGCTAGCGTTAACCTTACCTTCGCTGTCACTTCGCTTAGAAGCAAAACACACACAAAGACAAATGTCCGTAGAAGAAACACACCCTGCATTTTAAAAACATGTGTAGTGCACAAAGGAGAGTGGGTAAACGGTTTACACGCAGCACGCCGTTACGTGTTTTCTGTTAACGAGGGACGAGGTTAGCCATGATGCTACCACACAGATAAACAGCCTCGCATCAGCTGACTTAGAGCTTCCGGAACATGGCGACCAATTTCCGCACATCGTGCTCCATTAGGAAATACTGTACAGTAGAGCTCTTTCGATAGACAGTCAAGAATGGCTATTTTTACAAGGAAAGAAATTTCACCAATATATAAACAAGTATATATTAATTCATCCTGTCATATAATGACAGGATGATGATTATTTATTTTTCAATTGTGTGAAATGTCATGAGCACCGACGGGGAGTCAAGTTTAGATCGAGAATGACGTAGTGACCGAAACAAACCAAACCAAGGATTTGCTGTCAGATTTTTGGGTCCGCAAAATCTCTCTCTCTCTCTCTGTCTGGTATTGGTACCAGGTATCTCATGGTATTTCATTGGCTTTCCTTTACATTTACAGTACATTACATTATTTTGTCTCGCATGTGATATGCTAAGTTGCCGTTTGACATAATACAGTATTGACATGAGTTGTTAAAAGAAAGTAAAACAAAAAAAAAACGTGTCTTAAAGTGAAATAAATGATTCCCCACAAGTCGGCTTCACTTCAGTTGGCCTCCAAACTTTCATATTAGACACAAACGTTGTTTTACAGTTACTCATCACTCACATTAAATGACACATTTTTTTCCTGCATTATTTTATACTGTATTTCAAACTTGGAATTTAGCAGATGAAAGTCACAATCTTAAAAATGAAGAAAAAATACTGGTACGGTTTCTATCTTTATTTACAGTATAATAGATGTACAAAACAATAAAATATACACACACAAGAATCATCTATGGCAGGTGAGTAGCTCAGTTCTATTTTACAAGACTTTTCATTGACTTACCTAATTTTACTGTTACTCAGAAACATGTCATATACCATTACATGCTCTCAATTGTCAGAATAGTTTACAGGTGTCTTTGGTTATTGGTTCACGATAAAAAACAAAATTTTAAAAAACAATGGAGGAGTTGAGATGCCCTTATTTCATTTATTCGTCCTCTTTTTTGGAATGTGGGATGTATTTAAAGTGATTTTCCATAATGTGGCAACCTCTGAAATAAGAGTTGCAGTACTATCCCGTCAAGCATCTCATTGCTACCATACATTTCACCTAAAACTTTTTACATCATATACAAAACATTCATCAGGATAATTGCTTTTTGTGGTTCCACTACTTTCTTCATAGTGCTAAAGTCCCCAAGAACGACATATGTGCTATCATTGTTTTTCTCATTGTGTATATCTGTCACTTGTAATAGTAGCCTATGTGAAAACTACAGACGCACTCTATATACAGTATCACTGAGTTTCAGTATATATTTACTTTGCTACTCACTCCTCCATCAGAATGCCATCAGCAAAAGTCTCCTAGTGTTGCAATGAGCAGGTTGAGCAATATTCACTTGGATGAATACACATAAGATGAAAATAAGGAGGCTCGTCAAACATCATAATGAGACGTATACATCTAAAAGGAGGTTATACAGTTAATGTCGTTGTTCTGTTTTAATTCCAAAACAAAGTGGCAGAAGTGATCCTGATGCTCTATTGAGGCCAGAATATTCCCCTGCTAAGAGGTCCAGTTCAAAAGTCTGCTCTCTTTTCTTTTATTTCTCCTCAGGATTACTTGCATCAGTTACGTGATCCACTTCATTATTAAGCATATAACGAGAGAAAACATTGAATCCGGACAAATACTCGGGGCTGATTTAATTATTCATCAGCATGGTGTCCTTCAGCACTTGCTTACGGACGAAGGAACCTCAGGACTTTGGAGCGCAGGAAGCGGATGAAGGATTTGGGGAACATTTCTCGGGATTCTTGTGCCGTGTAGTTGAAGAAGTTTTGTGGGTGAGCCAGAACATCGAATAAGGCCTTCATGAGCTTCTTGTCCTACACAAGAGCATAGGAAAAATACACAACAAACAGTAAAGGTAATGCATACAAACGGAATAAACATTAGTGGAGATAAACAAGTAATTAGCATGTGCTGTACTGTATTTACTGAAAGGATGAAATATATTTAACACAAAAGGGGTTATTCAACACATAAACACACTCAACGCCTTTTTAGGCACAACAAAAAGTCAAACGCCTACTAAAAAAAATCATTGATTATCAGTATGTCTAACGTCAGTGAATCTTGAGGTACAATAATAAGGAAGAACCTGAAAAATGAGGGTTAGAAATCACAAGAAACCGCTCGTGTCCAATCGGCTCCATTGCTCAGATTTCATTCCTATATCTCACAAACACTAGGGGGCATATTTGAAAAGTATCGTGGTTATTATAGCATGTTGGAATGCATCAACCTAACCGCAATTACATTTATAATTGTGGCGGTAGTTGGCAGATGTGTAGAACAGAGCCGCATATTCAGAGCCGTTCTTAATGTTTTGACTAGCTCTTGTGACTAAATGAAGCATTTGAAATAAATCAGTTTAGTTCTACACCAATTTCTACCAAAAAATACATCATATTAAATGAATCACCTCTGATCATAACCTTGCAATCTTTTGTCAAAGCAGTATTTTGCAAGTTTGGATGCCGTTCTTCACATTGTGGCCAGTGTGTGTATTGTAATAGATCAACTTTATGTGAGAACAAGAGGCTGCTTCATCTTGAATTTGTGGTGGGTCTCTGGAGAAGCTGGTGGTGCTACTCCAAACCAAAATACAGTATATTTGCTCTTGTGGCTTGTACGGGAGGGCAGCTACGGTTTGCATGGATGTCTTCATCCTCATGAGAACAAGCACTCAACAATTGCAAAAGCTAAACTGAAACATTATTTTATTATAATAATTATTGTTATTATTATTATTATTATTGTTACAAACTTAAATCCTGACAAATTTTCTTTTTACTTTGATATCAACGTTGACATTAGCAGATGCTGCTTGTAGTTATACCTGTTTCCAAGAGAGGGCAGTGCACACATACACAAACAAACAAAACAAAAAAGGGAAACGTCTACCCGAATGGTAATCAAACTTTTACATAAGTACCACCTCACACAAGCCACAGGTTTTATTCCTAAAAACCGTATTTAATATTTTTAATAGTCACGTAACATTATGCACAGTCTCAACATCAAGACTGTACTTGAATATGAGAGAATGAAACACTACACGTGAATGTATTGTACACAAAAGTTAAAATAGAAGTGAAATGAATGGCACTGGATTAAAATGAAAAAGATAGTGCCACCGTAACATTATGCACATTTATTTAATTTAGTGCACCACGAGTGGTAATTGTACCACACTTTGAAAATCTGTATGCAAATAATGATTGAATGAAAATAAATTTCAATATAACTGTTACCTAAATAAAAATGTTTGAAAACAAAGATGTCATAATTATTAAATGCAACGTGTTGTTCCTAAAAGTTAAATACAACTGAACTGTACTCTGTACTGAACTGTAAAAAACGTTTAAGTTATTGTACCATTCACTAATTCAGTGATTCTTTTGCATACCACCAGGGGGAGCCCGCATACCTCTAGTGGTACTTGAAGACATTTGAAGAATCACCGGTCAAACTTCTCTTGGGCAACATTGACGGTACATATGATAATACAGTACATTTAACTGATGGATGAAAGTGTACGGTAGGATAAGGTATAACATTTCTGTGGAGGACAAAAAAAAAAGATTATTTGCATACCTTTAGAATCTCTTGATGATTCTCTGACGCATATAACCTCCCGTCTCTAACGATGTCCTCTATCAATTCCTGGTAGTCCTCTACAGTAAAAAGTCCATCAACAGCGTCACAAGACAAAAATGTATACAAATAGACTTGACAACATCAAATTAATGGGACAAGAAATGCAATTCATGTTTTTTTCACTTACCATCATATGTAACGTACGGGACCTGGAAGCCTTTCCCGCTGTTCCCCTCATTGGATCGGAATTGAATCCAGAGCCTCTTGGAGCGAGAGGTGAAGGCGATGGGACGCTCATATGTCTGGCACGTTTCGTAGGTTGTCACAGAGTTTAACAGAGCTGTGAAGTTCAACCATATGACACAACATCACGTACACGTGCAAAATATCAAAACACCTATTCATTCATTCAATTTCCATAGTGCTGGTGCTCATCAGGGTCATGAGTGCGCCTGAGTCGAAATGGCTGAAAGCAAGCCCGCTGATGTATCTTGGCCCTGGCATGAGTCGTCCCAAGTATAAAAGAACCTGAACACTTTGTTTGCATCAGCAGTTATCCGGTGCAATTGCAAAGTGCAGTCAGGTAACCGTTCACCTGGTGTGGCCGCGTTAGAGTGCCTCAACGTCAGCGGTGAATGCGGGCACATCAAGCAGACAAAGTAAGGAGTGAGAAAAATCTTTTAATAAGTCCGACTTCCCAGTGTACGTGTTGGCCGGGGCTACGGACTAGCTTAACAGCTTTAGAGCGCCACAATGTCTGCCATGAGCATGCACACTTCACACAGAGAAAGCCCGAATAGTAAGCATGGAGGTAGAATTTTTTTTTTTAATTTCTGATGGGACAACTAGTGTGTGGTCAGTGGCTTTGTGTTGGCATGGCCACTTCAAGGCACTTTGTTGTTGTGGTGTGGAAAAGCCCTACGGCGACTCAGATAGATACCAGCCACCAAAGGCTTTAAGCGGATTTATTTTCACATGTCAAACATGTATTGATGTGTCGGTTATAAGAAAGATGCTGGACAGACTAATGTCGGATCTATATTTCCAGGTCATAGTAGAAGTATTTGACTGACAGTTGACATATTTTCACAATTTTGAGGCCTTGTGTTATATTGTATAGTCGCCATTTTTTAAAATCATGTAAATTTGGTATAAATGTTAACAACATTCTTTTCTGTAGTGTGTCACAATGTCTGATTGGGGCTTTACAAGTTAAAGTGAACTGTACTAAACAAATTTAGTGTGCTAAATACTAACTGTAAAAGGTATAGGGACCGAAAGACAACCAGACTCACCACTTTTCCTCATGACTAAGTAGTCTCCACACTCGTCCTCAATTGGCAGGAAGATTTCCGGCACCACAATAAGAATCCTACGTTTGGGCGGCGGATTGATGGTCCACGTGCACTCCACGTTGGCCGGGTAGTTCCCGGGATAGTTGGGGGACTCTATGTAGCCAGTGAAGTCACCCAGCTCGCCCCCGCACTGTCTGTCTGCGAAGCGACACTGTTTCGTCAACTCTTTCGATTTGTTCGGCCAATCAAAATGCTTCGTCGTGTACGCTCATACTTTTGCACTGCATAATGCTGGTGGAGCCATCAAAATCCGTGGATGTGTTTCCAGGGCAGGCGATGCAGTAGTTCTGCCCAAACTCCACCTGAAAGGTGCCCGTGGGGCAGCGGATGCAGCGGTGTGTTGTTGTGTTGTAGTAGTGGCCTGGGGAGCACTGAACTACAAGCACCAGAACACATAGTCGTCAAACAAGTCCTTCAGAATGCCGCATCTGTTTCATTGGCTTTAGTGGAAAGAGTTCAAACCTGTCTGGAATTTTACAAATAAAATCCAAATTGTACTTATAAGACAATGTTCATCCTCACGTCGACAAGTGACACTTTATGTCAGAGATAGATATCCGATTCTGTTTTATTAGAGAGATGCGTACCTCTCACGTTTATGGATTTGCTAAAAAAAAAAAAAAAAAATCAAGGATCCTATTAGTAGGCCAAAAGTGGTACTGGAGTGGACAAAATCGTTCCCAAGTCAATAATTCTAAGTCCTTCTAGCTCCCTGAACTTTCTTATTAAGAAAAAAATGCTGTGTAGAAATTAGTCATTTTCATTTCAGCAAGTTGTTGCACAAAAGAAGATCATCTGGAATTAGATATGTCTTATAAGCAGACTGCTACTCTACTTAAAACAAAACTCTATTTGGATCCAGATGCTTTTATTTTGTGTGACCACTTGGAGAAAAAAATGCAGTTAAGCAAGACACCATTTTTTCAGTGTTGTGAGGACAAGCATGTACTAGTACATGGAACTTAAGGTGGATATCAAGAATATCAAAGCCATGCCGCTGTATCTGAACACAACAGTAGTTGTTTACATAGTAAGCAAGAAAAAAAATAAAAAAATAAAAAAAATAAGAAGCAACACACCTTTGGTCTCACACTCTTGAAAGGTGACGGCACCGCTGCGCTTGGTGACCAGGTTACCCCCACAAGGGAAGCAGGTGGTACGTCCCACTTCTGGCTGGTACGATCCCAGAGGACACAACAGGCAAGGGGTGAAGCCATCTTGGGAGAATTGACCTGGGGGGCACTGACCTGAACACACACGTTTAGCAAGAACTGATGTGTTGCAACTGCTTCCATGACAACAAGAAAGCAGATGTTGGAGGGAAAAAAAGTCATGTCTTTTTTTTGTTTTTCAATTTTTTTATCTCCAATCACATCACACGTAGTATCTGGTTGACTAATACAAAGTGGGCGCCTCTGGGAGGCTACAGATAAATCTTTTTGTTTAGTCTGTCAGTGGAGATGTGGATTTAAACTATGGCATCACGCCACATGCTGAGTGCGATAACGACAGGCGGGGAGAGCAAAACATGGTGGCTCGCCCTCAGCGTTTATTCCCAAAGAAGATAAGTTCGCCTCTAAACTCGTCTTTCTTTGGTCTTACACAAAGCAGAGAATTTCTGACAGAACATCCTTATCAAGGCACCGTCGCATCTTGTGTGGTTTCTCATTGTGAAAAAAACGAGTTGCAAGCTGGCTTTTGTATTGCCCAGCTTTCTCATTTGACTGTCAACGTTTCATTTATTCGCATTATCAAATTGTGACAATCTTGAATACACCTCTCGGCCAACATTCTTATGTTGGATTCCGTTTGGTGGGTCATACTTAGTACTTTCAAGGAAAAAAAAAATCAAGTGTGTTTTCTCCTGTTATTTTTGGTTTTTAACAGCATGAACTCAGTCTGTTGGGACTTGGGCAAGTTATTTTTCATTCTTCACAAAAACCTCTGCTGATGTTGCTTTTTTTTAATGGCACACATCCCCTGCTTATTCACAACCCCCCTAATTTGTCAGAAATTATATTTATTTATTGTTTAATTTATCTTTTAACTTTTGGGGTGACCCCAGCTATTTGTGGATTTTTGCTCTTCGGATTTAGGCTTGACCCTTATCCCTTCTCTGCAAATTATTGTGTAGTTTATGTTAAGAACAGATTTGGTTAAAATAAAAGCGAATTGATTTTCTGACAAAATGAAAAGAACAAATGCTCAAATGCTCAAAACAAAGACATTTGCTTTAGCGGGTCATGTAAACTGATGCGCAGGGCCAAATCTCACTCCCATGTCTTGACTATGAGAACTAGAGTGGGCTCCCTCTAGTGGCATATGATCAAATCAAGTACAGTTCAGTTGTATTTAACTTAAGTTCAATACATATACATTGAATCTTTAAGAACTGACCACTGTATTTGAAAACATTTGGTATAGATTTTCTTTAACCTTAAATTGCGACACAATTCAACTGAATCATCATTTAAGTCAGCTTTCATTTTTTGCAGCTTGAGTGCTGTACTAATGTTAAAACTGTGCATAATGTCACAGTAGATTACAATAATATTACACATAGTTTTTAGGAATCAAACCTCAGTCTCATTTTTAAAGAACACATAGGCCTACTAGCTACTGTATTCCAACGTTGGCTATGAAGGTGGAATTTTTTTTTTAGGTAATTTTTGGGGTGCTTAAATGTCTTCTTAGATGCTAAATTTTTACCTCCGCACTCGGAGACGTTTCGAGCTCCCGCCACTTTGGCGACGTCCTTTCCTTCAGGTGTGGGGCACACCTCGCAGGACATCTGGCCTTCCTCGTCCTGATAGGTACCAGCTGGACATGTCACACACCTCCCCTGGTCGCCATCATAGTATGTGCCAACACTGCAGCTCACTGTTGGACAGGTGAGGAGTGGGATTGGTATTTAACACATAAGTGAAGAACGTTGCTCCAAAAAAAAAAAAAAAACAGAAAACATGTCACGCTTGTGTTTATTCAACACAGTGAATGTTTTGTCGTGTATGGGACAAAAGAAAAATACAATCCCCTAAATAAAAATAGTCTTGTAATGTGGCATCTTGGTGCTTCTGTACCTGAGCCGGTCTCCTCATAAAACAAAAACAAAGCATTGGAAGTCCAATGCTAAATGTTGTCTGCACTTATAATTAACAACCATTTAAAAGACAGATCAGTATGTGGCGTGTCAATCGAGCAACCCCGCCGCAAAAGCCATGAGAGGGGAAGCCAGACAACAAATCAAACGGCCCTGACAACACGGCAGATTTACACCATCAACGCTGCACTTCAAGTGTGTAACAAGAACATAAAATTAAAGCAAGCCAGACTTCATCAGCACATCAGCTGCCTTTAAAAGGATCTGACGCACAGGTGACGAAGCCCGCTGTCTTTCAAATCACACGCTAATTCGCAGCAGATTTTCACACTGGGATAAGTGCTGTTTCTTTGAAAGCACTCACCAGCTCTTTTTTTCCCCAGCAAGAAGTACGCTTTACTTCAGCATAACATTGGTGAAGTGATATTCCAGGGAAGCCAGCATTTACTGAAAACAGCATTTCGGTTCCACACTCCAACAATCTCATCTTAACAAACAGATAACATTATGGAAATTCGTTTCACAGCACAACTGCATCTTTGACATCCAGTTTAAGGTCCTTGTGCTCAGTTGTATGCTGCTTGTCCTCACTCGTTTTGTCAACTCGGCATACTAGTTGAATGACTCGCGTCATATTAATAAATAGATTTAATATTTGTTCATGTGAACAAATTATATTGTAGATGCTCTTAAAATAAATATACAAAGTCTTCAAACCAACTGCAAAATGTCCTGAATCCTTTTTTAACATTTTCGGAAAGCAAGAAAAGGCTGAACCAACTGAACTAACAATCTTTGTGGATTAATTACCATTCCGTCAATAACTGCGAATCTACACAGGCAGAATGGCAACGCTTTTTTTTAGCAAGCACATGGACATTTTTATTTTTTGGGTAATATTGTGACAGTAAGTTGAAAATGACTTGGGCAACTATGCTTTAGGATAATGTGTTTGCTCATAAGAAATTATTACCAAATTCCGGTTGACTCAAGAAATGTGTAAAACTGAAGTGCTCATCGCACTTAATACAACTGTGTGGAATAAAACAATACAAATAACAACTGCTTCTAATCAATCTTTTTTTTCACATAAGGCATTTGGGATAGAAATGATAAAACCTGTAATTGACACTAACTAAGCTACGCATACCTCCTGCGTGAGCCGATACGTACACACAACACGTGAAGGCATGCATGCGCTCCCTCATAATTATGTCAGAAACTTCAGCACATCCAGTAAACTACGGTCAGGGGCACATAAAAAGTGCTTCGCCGGGTCATTAATAGCCGTTGCAAACCCGACGCCAAATGCATTCTTGTAAAAAGCTGAGACAAAAGAGCACCCGGGCTCTCCGCAGCTGCCTCCGACGACTTGATGGAGCACGGCTGCTGTGGCTCGCCAAATTACTTTTAATGTTGCCGTAAGGCCCCAAACACAGAAGCAAATCAAAGAGCGCATTTTCCTCTTATCTCTTAAACGCCTAATTAAAGGGACTCTTTGCTTGGGTTCCTCCCTTTCAGACTGATGCCTGTAATTAATTTCGGGAACCTATTCTTAAGAACTCGACTCGGGAGAATAAATCTAGAATCCGAACTTTCAGTGCTCACAAAGGCGTTAATTAATTACGTGAGGTTAAGCAAATTGTTCAATTTTCCCTGCTGAAAGAAAAGAAAATATAATTCTCTCGAGAGCGGTACGATTTTTGGAAGGCCCATTGTTTACCGTGAAAGAGCATGAGGAGCCATCATCGTATTGTCCGAACAGCTTTTATTTGACAGAGGGAAACAGTGAGAGAAGAGACGGAGTGAGAGTGAAAGAAAGAAAAAAACCTTGAAGCCTTTCAAATGCAAAGAGTGCATCCATAGTCCTCCAATTGATGGCCCCAAAGAGGTTTGAAAGACCTTTCACCTCTATTCAAGCCCTCAGTCTTTGCCCACTTGATGACATAGGAAAACACTCGGGTATCACAGTGGTAAGGAGCTGAACCCAATAAAAGGGATCAGCTTTCTGAATCCCCCCATTCTGCTCGGCCCAATCGCTGCTCACGCCCATCATGCCGGGGCCCAAACAGCTGATGCTAATTGATTCCCATGGTGTGGCTGAAGTCAATTCTCTTTAGCAGTTTAGTGACTGGGGGTCATGCAAAGTGGCCCCGGCTGGGGGGCACTTTGGATGCAACAGGAGAGCGGTGGGGGACAAGCCACACTCAAGCTGCCAGCTTCAATCAAAAAGACTTCCTAAACAACTTAAAACAAACAAGGAACAAAAAAAAAAACCCCAGTTCATTTAGTCACTGTTTATATCGACTCGTTAATTCTTAACCTGTCAGTGCCTCAAGAGTGATCACAACTTAACCAGCTCAAAGGATAGCAGCGGCCCGTCGAGGCGAATGAAGCCGAGCACGCTGCCGAAGTCGGTAGAAAGTGAAAGCGCACCTCTCAGAATGCACTGGAAGTTGCCTTGCGGTAGAGCGCCTCGTTGCTCTGAGTGGGCTTTTCAATGAATGGCACCAAACTGCAGAGCTAAGCCAAAGCGGGAGGTGGGGGAGGAGGAGGAGGAGGAGGAGGAGGAGGAGGGGAAAATATAGCTCCTTTAAAGAGCTGGAGGTTAAGAATGCCTTTCACTCACCCCCACTCCACCTCCGCCACCACCTCTTTTCTTCTAAATAACATGTCCACGCCTACTATGGACATTGGACTGCTTAATGTTGATCTGAGAACATAGCACTTAAGATCTCCCTTACTCACATCATGAGACAGTATATCAGAGTCACATATTACAAACTCATGAAAATACATCGACACCTTTCCCAATAACACAGTCAGATGCCTCATGTAAGGGAGGATTTATAGTAGGGAAGGCCTCTTATACTGTTTTCGATATGCATCGGTTAATACACTAAATGTGTTGAGAAGCGATCCTAAAAAGGAATTTGGCAGTATTGTTTTAACAATGAAGCAGCAAAAAAAGGTAAAGGAGTTAACAGTTACAACGAGGCACTCTTAAAACAGCTATGCCAGCTGACCGACACCTTGGCTGTCAAGTTAGAGTTAATTCAAGTTAGAACCTCCACCTTTCCCTGCGCACACTCACGGTCAACAACGTGGAGCTCGAAAACACTCACACCAGCCCAGCCCGAAGCCCCGGTGCACACTGGCTGTCAAATCTGACTTTCCCTCAGCTAGTTCTTTCCCTGCTCTCTGCATGATGTGCACACACTCACTGACAACAAGGCACACTATTTAAAGCAGACATGCCAGCGGACTATCTGAAGGGAAGATGGATTTTCGGGGTGTAGGCTAGCTAGCTGCCTAGAGAACTGCTAATGCGAACCAAGGGGTTCAAGTTCATATAAAGTGGGGAAAGGGCTTCCCATCGTGTGTTTTTTAGCCACCACCCAAAAAAATCAGGAAACGTGTCATGGTGAAAAAAACGTTCAGCACCATATTTCTATAATTATTACAGTACTACACAGTACGAAGTGTAAACACACTTTCAGCAATTATATTCCAAAATGCATCACAAATTTAGAAAGAAATCTCTGAATCCACTTTGCAATGTCTTTAGGCACAATCAATAAATGTGCATTTCATCTTTTACCATCAATTGTTTGTTTAAACATTTATTTTTATTGTGCAATACATTGTAACCGAGTCATTACTTAAGTTCAGGGTTTTTATTTTCCCATAAACAAAGCCTAGCATTCATGCTAATGAATGTACATACCATAAACAAACATAATCACTGTACAAAATAGAGTAAAAAGCGAACTCACCACACCTCCTGCCCACCAGCACCTGTCCCGCCAAGCAGCGTCCTGCTCCTTCCGCCGGCTGCGCCAGATTCTTGGCCAGCTCGTAGTCCGAGCCGGCAAAGTGGAGGTGGAACTGTTCCCGGTTGATGGACTTCCTCAGGGTGCGGATGGTCTTCCTCAGCCTTTTCTCAGAACGTCGTCTCATGCAGTTCAGGTCGCAGCCCTCTGCTGAGAGAAGAGCGAGATACCACAACTGTCTCCAGGAGGGGAGGAAAGATGTCACCTTTGTGTTCGGTGTCAATTGATGCCTTCCTTGGAGGCTGGCATGCAAATGTGGACATGCATGGAGACAAAAACCCTCAAGATAAAGACACACTTTCGCCCAGGAATAAGTCGTGACATTAATATCTAAACATGAGATCCTTGAGCCCCAAGGTACAGTCCACCACCATTGCAGCACACTCAAAACAGGAGATACTTTCACAGACAGAAGCAACAGGAGGAGACGAGGAAGCAAAGACTGCAGGCAGGCAGGCAGGCAGAGACCAACCTGTTACCTCCTCTAGGTTCACATCCAGCTCAAACTCGGCCGTGATGGATGAGCCATCCTCTTCGGCTGCTTTCCTCCCGTGGCGGCTGCGCCCTCGGTGCGCCGACGAGGTGCAGCGCAAGCTTACGTAGCTGAACTGCACATTCTCGGTGAAGAGAAACCTGCTGTCTGTAGACAGTGGGAGAGCATCATCGACTGTCAAACGATCAATAAGTATCGTCGTGCAAATTGAGATGGAATAGGAAGTTCCGTTATGTTGTAACACTGTCATAGATTTAGTGGCACACAGAAGCCCTTTACATGAACCAAAACATTCAGACCACATTTGATTTACAGCCCGGGCTCAGAGTGGCCCGTAAAAGAGTCTTGCGCTAATTCCACCCACGCTTGTCACTGGCAGACGAGGTGGTGCGCCAAGACCGGCAAGACAAACCAAACCACATCACTAGGCCCACAAATTTCTTTCACATATGCGTCTGCTTTTTGGCTTTGTTTTGAAGCGGCCATCATGTATGCTTGATCGTCTTTAGAGGGGAGCTCACAAAAGTTCTTTTGTAAGTTATACAAAGCTTTATCCAAAGAAGTTGTTGTTTTAGACGTGCTATTTTCTTTTATGGAGAATCGCCCTCCTCTCAGTGAAAAATGCATTCCTGCCCACACCAGGATATTCAAATTAAATGAAGCGAGAGATCAGACTAAATGGGCCTGGGGGTTTCAACCATTCCCCAACCATTTGTGTTATTCCCCAATAGAAAAAAATAACGACTGTTATAAAACTGCAGTTGTTTGTTTACATTCAACCTTCAGACTGAAGCCCTCACAAGTTATGAACACCCTCGACACACAGTGGAGACTTCAATCATGCTGCTGTCTCTGACTGAAGAACAACTTCACACAACAAGCAGACTCTGGAACAAGAGGGGATAAAACTCTGGACCTCCTTTGTGCCTAATGGCAATGTGAAAGGAGCTCTTATTGTATACTTCCATCTATCCATTATCTGAATCGACCATTATCCTCACAAGGCTCGCGAGCGTGCTGGAGCCTATCCCAGCTGAAGTGGTTGCCGGCCAAGCGCAGGGCACACATTAATAGACAAACAACAACCAGTCACACTTCGGGACAATTTAGAGCAATCAATCAATCTACTATGCATGTTTTTTGGAATGTGGGAGGAAACCGGAGTACCCGGAGAAAACCCACGCAGGCACGGGGAGAACATGCAAACTCCACACAGGAAGGCCGGAGCCTGGAATCGAACCCTTGCACCTCTGCATTGTGAGACGGACGTGCTCATCAGTCTAACTCCGTGTCACACTTGTATACTTTAATAATTGAATACGATTGATATATTTATTTTCTACATTTTTCTTTGGACTCACTTTGGTGGCCAGATGTTTAGGTGTTATGAGCTATGTATTATTTGGAAGGTAATGTTACACAAGCTGTAGACTTACTACTTTACACTGTAGCAAAGTGTAATTTCTTCAGTGTTTTTTTTTCCCCATACAAAGATAGAATAAAAACTTTACAAAAATGTGAGGTGTGTGTTTTGTGAGATACTGTGTGCATATACATTTGTTTAGATTTGTGTTTATAAGTCACTTGTCAAATATCCTGCAGTGGTATCGAAGGAGTTTCTTTTCCTTTTGTAATGTTATTTGAAATGTGTTCTGTAACAACAACTTGACAAGGCACTGCCAGAAAAACCCAAAAACATTTTCACTCAGGGGTGCTCTCAATTTTCTGATGGTATAGACATTAAAGGCTGTTTGTTGAGTTATTTTGAGGAAACAATACATTTCTAGAATGTATATATTGACTACACAACATAATTTCTTCATTGTTGGCCCACATTGTAAAATTGTACCAATATGACAATACAGTGAAATGCCTTTACAACGAAACCCACATGGGCGAAAATACCCCCTAGTGTGAAAACATCTTCATGCATTAACACCATTCCCACTTTACAACGAAAAAAAACCCTGTTGCGTTATAAGAAATCTTTTTCTCTGCTCTTGCCTCACGACAAGATTCACTACAACGAAGTCTAATCCAACAGCGATCTCTACCACCCCCGCCCCCCACACACATACACACTTTGGAGGAGGAGGCCATTAGGTTATCGAATGTGCTTCCTTGCCTAAGTTGAGTGCACTTGTGTTGTATTTTCAAAACGTGTGTACCTGAGCGTGCCGAGTTCAAGCTCTCCCTGAGTCGCTCCTGGCTTCTTTTTAAGTTGCACTTGGTCGTGCCCGACTTGAATGTCGCTGTGGTCTTAATGCGAGGCACGCCAGACAATTCTGGAGCTAGGTAAAAAACAAAAACAAAAAATCTTGTCATTGTGATTAAAGTAAACACCCGGTAAAAACACTCAAAGCCTCAGTGACGACAATCTTGCCACGAATCGCCTGTGTTTTGTACTTGCCGAAGCATTGCAAGCCACTGTTGTTCTTTTGTGCGTCAGCCAAGCAGGGCAATGGCATTCCACAGGTCACGGTGTATGAATCCTCCGTCCCTGAAAACACACACAAGAGGCCGCGGCACATACAAAACTTAGGGCCACAAAGGCAAGCGAGCAGCATGTAAGAACACGATGCGTCTGTCTGCGGAAGGGTGTTGACGACTATTTGCACAACAGATTCCACAGAGGGTTAATGTTTAAATCATGTTTTATAACAACACAGCACCATTGAGGTCGACTTCACATTCTTGACGGCGGGAGCATGTCATTAGAATAAGGTTTAATTACATGCACGGGACTAATGGTGTTTATAATGATTTTCAAACATAAAAGCGTCTGCGTGTACCAACGCCTTGCCATGAGGCATTAATTCAATATCCCCCCGTGTGCGTTTCAATAGAAGTCTGTATTCGACGTCCTTATTAGTCAGTTTAAGGTCCATGTACTAATACCCTATTTGTCCTCACTAGTAAGACAATTCAGCGTACTAGAATAACTGTGTCTTGCTCCTAACATTTTGTCCACTACCAGCGTCACTTCAGATTAACTAGTATGCAATTCATCCTTACGAGTCAACTACTGTGCTCCACTAGTAATACAACTGAGCCACGCTGTACTATGCTCCTGGACCCTATTAACACAAAAATAGAAGGCCCATGTACTAGTATGCTCTTTATACTCACAAGTTGGACCACAGGACATGTTATAGAAACTCTTTCCAGGTGTGCGGAAGCTGTAGTAGTTGCAGGTGGAGCTTTTCGCTTCCTGTCCATGCCAAGTGCCCCGATTCTTTTGTCCATGTCGTGCAGTTGAATGTCTTTGTAGAGTGCATCTTAGCCTCCGAGTTCATTTGAATGACTCCGTCATAAGCAGAGGATGTGGATTTTTTTTTTGTCTGTCTGAGATCTAACAACTACAGGATTATTAAAGGCCGCGGTTGTGAATGAAGGGATGACAAATCCTTTTGAACGGTGCACAATATGAAGCAGATGCAGGAAGTGTTACGTGGGCTAGAAACGGAAGGCCATCAAGGGCGGCACTAAAGGCAAGTTGAGTGCTGTTCGAAGCAAGCGTGTTTCCAAGAATTTGGTCAGAGTTTAGTGATCATTCCAGGATTGGAGGACATTTTCATCCTTGGTCCCCATGAAACTTCAAATTAACCATGCATATTAAAATAAAACATCCACTTTTTGCGTTATTACAGTTGCCCTGACACAAAATGTAATTCTAAAGTTAATCCTGAAACCATCACAAAATCTTACACACCGCTTAAAATTCCCTTTTATCTTTCACATTGACCCATTTATTGATCAAATGTAACAGATAAAACGTGCAGATTTTAATTTGTAGTAATTAGGATCTAAAGTTGTGTCTCTCAGCATGAATGCCACCATGCCACTGACACACCTTCAGCCAACAACAGAAAGATATGGGAAAAAAGTGGACAAGCTGACTCAGTGTATTCTATAAATAAATAAATAAATACATACATAAATGGCGGTTCTACATAGTACCCAAATGATACTTTGGCTGGTACGCATAGAAGAACTGCTCGGTGCTATTTATCAGCACCCATAACCACTAAGAATCTGTGCTAAATAGTATCTTATGGTTACTAAATTCTACCCTTATGCTTGCAAACCAAAGAACCATTTGGGTACAATGTAGAATAAACATTCTATATAGCATTCTAATTTTATTTTTTTGTCGAAATGACATAATCAAGCTAACTGCTCTCACCATAGGTAAACCGATCATGTTTTCTCGGTTTTATTTTTGATATTTTTTATCAACACTTTCAGCTGTAATGGATTGGGCCACACAAACCAATGTAAGCATGTATAGCTCTCTCTCAATTTATCTATACACACACCCACGCACGCACCCACACACACAAACAGCAGTGGAAATAAAAGTGCCATTAAAGGGTTTGTCGCTTTGAGCGCTGCGCTTTCGCTTGATCAAACTCACCACTGCTGATATGAACTTGAGACTGGCATGTCAGGAAACAGCGGTCGCCTCCCTCCTGCTTGCTACAGTTCAATGTAGGTTTCGAGGTGGCTTTTGCAGGTGGTAAACCCTCTGCCTCTAGATAGAAACCACAATAAAACTCCAAGGTAAAAGAGGAACGCGTTGGAAAGTGGCAAAAGGAAGAGGAACCCAATATTTGGACGGCGAGGACAGCACGGCTCTGATTATTGTACAAGCGCACACGAGAAAGTGAGCGTGTGAAAATACAAGAGAAAAGAGAACAGAATTCAAAGTATCTCCTGTTTTTGTCCCACACTCCCTCCGTCTTCCAAAAATGTCATACATGCTTGAGGTTTGTTCAAAATGGCATCTTTTCATGCAGAGGAGGCTTTGACTTACCAATACAGTCCTTTTTGTTCCAGTGGAGCTTGTAGCCAGGGTTGCAGGAGCATTCAAACCCACCCTGGGTGTTCTCACAACCCTGCTCACAACCGCCATTGTTGACGCTGCATTCATTTATGTCTAAGAAGAGAGAGGAAGTCAGCTCGGACTGAGAGTTGCTTTTAACGTTTCTGATAACCTTTTTGGGCTACATGGACACAGTGCAATTATGATATGTTGATCAAAAGAAAACATTACGGTATTATCTTTGGAAAGTTTTGGAGAAATCTCATTAGAATTTTTTTTAAATGTTTGAAATAACAATCGGTGTTACTGGTTTAGTGAGGCTCAACAGTGCCATTGAACAATGCCGTCGACCCCCCCCCCCCCCACCCCCCAAAAAAGCATATTGCTCAAAACAGTGTGCACCACCGTATAAAAAAATTGATACAGATACAAACACCCTGTAGCATACTAAAATATGGAACAGTTAGACATGTGCATCCAAAAGTTTAGAGATGGTCAAATTAAGAACACCCGTCAAGGTGAGTGTGCACTTCAGCCTACAATATCCCTAGAAATTGTGAGCGTAGTGTTTCTCTGCGCATTCACGCGTCTGAAGTTCTACCTAGCCTGATCTCACCTCCACAGTGGGCCAGTCCGTACATGGTGTAGCCTTTGTTGCACAGACACTGAAAGCTACCGGGGGAGTTGACGCACGTGTGATCACACGTCCGCTCAAAGAAGCACTCGTCTATATCTGTAATAAAAAAAAACAAAAAAATCACGTGACATAAAACAGAGAACTGTTCATGAGGAGGGATTTCCCATCCACGCAGACAAACAGGTGCATTTGAATGAACGTTCAAACGGCTCTGGCTGTGGCAATAATTACAGGGGAGAAGAAAGTAATCTTTTAACTATGCAGCTACTATCAGTCTAGCATGTGTTACAAAGCTAATATTTTTACCAAGGCCCAAGCACTAGTGGTCGCACTGACCTACATGTATAACTTAAATTGCAATAACTCATTCCCAACAGTCAATTATCTTCAGTTCATTGCATCGCTGAAATAGATGGGTTTTTTTTCACCAATCAGATTTTAGATTCGCCACTTCGTGCCTTCACGCAGGCTCAGAGTGATGTTAGCAATTTTCAGTCCTCTGGTTGGTTCAGCTAAATATTCTGCTTTGTTTATACCTCGAATTGGTTACGCCAGGGGTGTCAAACTTATTTTAGTTGTGGGCCAATTTTGAATCATGCCTTCCTCAGAGGGTCGTTATGACAGTAAAACCACAAAATTATTATACAACAAAATAATAGATTACTAGTTTTCAAATCAGTAAAGTAAATCATAATAGTTGATTCAATTATTGTTCAAGTGGATGTAAACAGGGTAACAAAATTACAGTATTGTGAAATTTGCCCCGATTTTAGCAAGTTGACATGATTTACTTTTGCGGGCCACATAAAATGAACTGGCGAACCAGATCTGGCCGCCGGGCCTTCAGTTTGACACCTGTGAGTTACGCTAAATATTCATTCATCTTCCGAGCCGCTTGATCCTCACTAGGGTCGCGGGGGGTGCTGGAGCCTATCCCAGCTGTCTTCGGGCAGTAGGCGGGGGACACCCTGAATCGGTTGCCAGCCAATCGCAGGGCACACAGAAACGAACAACCATTCGCACTCACACTCACACCTAGGGACAATTTAGAGTGTTCAATCAGCCTGCCACGCATGTTTTTGGAATGTGGGAGGAAACCGGAGCACCCGGAGAAAACCCACGCAGGCCCGGGGAGAACATGCAAACTCCACACAGGGAGGCCGGAGCTGGACGCTAAATATGCACACTTTATTTACGGGGGAGGATGATGTCAGACTAAAACTGGTTCGCAGATAAAAATTGTGGTAAAAAAATGTACGCAAGAGTGTCGTCAATTTGCTAATGAACGACACTCTTGAAATTTCTATTTTCAAGGTGTACTTTTCAAGAAAAAAAAAAATTTGCGATGACAGGTCAATAAATAACGTTGCCGCCTGTTTCAACCTGGAAAAGGATTTTTGGGGCATTTTGAGAGAATCACGTAGAACTGCTAGAGCTAGCTTACACAGACAGGCAGTTGCAAAGAAAGGTGAACTGCATCATAATCTCTGGTGAGTTTGATGTATTTTATTGAAGGTTTTTCTGTTTTTGTCATATTATGTAAATAAAGATTTATTGATTCTGAAGTGGTATATTGGAGTGAAGAGATTTGGACTTGTTTGGAGATGAGGGTAAAAAAAATAATTCTTGTTGGAGTAAATTAGAAGAAGATTTAGGTCAGGTGAATTTTGTAGCTCAACAAAAGGATATATTGCAGCAAGAGTGATTATGAGTGTCCTTCCTTGTCATCATTTCAAGGGAAATCTGACAATCAGAAAATCCTGCAAAAATAAGGTTTTGGCTATCAAATTATTTCATACTCTATATAACAGCTGTATCTCTATGTTTTGCACAAAATGTCCACCGCCTTGTGTGACGTAACACTAAATTCATAGTTTTATTTGGGGGCTGGGGGGGGGGGGGGGGGGGGTTGTATTAGACTTCCACTTGATTTTTTTAATTGTCAGACAGCAAAAAATGGTTTAAATGTTACTTTGCCAAACATTACTCTGCCCCTACAACAGATCATTCCCACTTGCATTATTTCCTATGGGGAAATTTATTTTAACATTCAAACACAACGCTCTCCTAGGATGATCTTTTTCAATGGAAAAGCGCAATTTTTTTTCCACACAAAGCAATGAGGTGCAGGCCATACCTTGACATGAACGTTCATCCGTCAGCAACTTGAAGCCTTTTCTGCAGTTGCACTCAAAGCTGCCGATGGTGTTCCTGCAGAAGTGATCGCAACCGCCATTTTGAAGCTCACACTCATCGATGTCTGCCGACAGAAGCAGATGGAAAGGATTTGAGCATTTATTCCACAACCTTGGTATTCAGGATATACTTAGATGCTCTTTTTCCTCACTTATGAGACTTAGCAGACTACATACTAATAGAATGAGGGTGTCTTTACAGTGGTAATGTTTTTGCCACAGCTAAAGCCATTTTTAACCTACTTGGATGTAACCTTACTAGTAAACTCCTGTGTTGTGCTGAACTACTAACCCAATGAGTAGACGTGTGCCCCACACCAGTAGCCCCCTGAACTGTACTAGTAGACCGAAATGCCAATTACTACTTTTGTCTTACATGTAATATGTAGTTGTCCCGTTAGTATGTCAAAGGTTTTCTGTGATTGTGAAATTGGTGGAGAAAAAAAGCATTGCTAGAGGCATAGTTGTTCTACGAGTGCCCTGAGCTTTTATTCAATAGCCACAAACTCCATTCAAAGGCGCACTCGTGCATTCTTTTTCCTCACAAGTCCAACAGTTCAGCACAATAGTAGAATGAATAGCTTCATTAGCAGTACTAGTAGGGCACGTATGTCAGTTAGTGCACACTTTAGCCTCACGAGTTTGATAAAGTTGCACCGCTTGTTTGCACAACCGTATAGTTGTGGAAGGCCCTGAATTGTCCTACTTGTGAAGACGATGAGCGTACTAGTACATGACCTATGCTGGATATCGAATAAATGCTCAAACGGTTTGTCATAAGATCACACATTCTCAACAAGACAACAGAGCGGCATTGGTGTGGCTGCTCCGAGCGGCAAGACGGACCTTTGCACGTTTTGGCATCCGGCTGCAGCGTGAAGCCAACGGGGCAGCTGCAGCGCACGCCTGTTGATGTGTCTTTACAAGTGCAGTCGCACCCGCCATTGTTGACTGCGCAGGTCTCTGCGAGGACGACACACAATATGCAAACGTATGTCACAGATCAAAACCCACAACTGTCACGGCATGTTCGGTGATGGACAAAATGGGTGGATCCAAGCGATTGGGGAAGGTTTCTCGATTTGTATTGTAATGTTACATTACATACATACTGTACATACATTCCTACTCCTCTAAAATGTAATTTTTGAGATGGGAACTTGTCATTTCATTTTGAGTTCTTTTCTCCGTTGCTCTTTTCTATTAAAACACGGTGGGGAGGTAGCATTTGTATGGGAAGCTTTT
Organism: Hippocampus zosterae; assembly: GCF_025434085.1. Classification (NCBI taxonomy): domain Eukaryota; kingdom Metazoa; phylum Chordata; class Actinopteri; order Syngnathiformes; family Syngnathidae; genus Hippocampus; species Hippocampus zosterae. The sequence continues at coordinate 16,762,254 of NC_067454.1, read as the reverse complement.
TGAACATTTATACCGTTTTCCATGAGCTCGACTTAAAAGGCAAATTTAAAGTCCATGTAATAGTACACCTTTTGTCATCACTTGTAAGACAATTCAAGTACACTAATAGAACCACTGTGTCTTACTAGTAAGGGCAAAAATGTACACAAGTTGCATTCTACGAGTGACATTCTAAAACTTGACTTGTTAACATCTAGTGCTTCACTCGTAGTACTAGTGGCACACAGATGTCAACTAGTGGTGAATTCTCCCCCACTAATAATAACATATAGATGTTCGACTTGTATGACAATGTTGTCCTTCTAATGAAGACAAAGAGCGCATACTCATCCCTGGACTATTTTTTGAGCATTTACCATAGCTCACTAGTAGCTATTCATAATTGAAAGCAGTGGTAGAATATCACATGCATTGCTCAAACAGCATCATGGCAAGCAAGGGCGCACTAGTAGAATGACCTTTTTCCACTTCTGCTTATCAATACGGTATGACAGTTGTGCGCAATAATTGGCCAACATTAACATGGTATGTGCCAAATTACATTTGACCAGTAAGGCAAAACTACTCATGGCAATTTTAGTGCTATGATTGGCATCCAAGAGGCTATTAGTGCTTGCCTTCCAGTGGGGTCCAGTAGTGTTATTACACAGTAAAATTGGTTGACTAATATATACAGATTGACATTTTATTTTCCTTTTCATTTACTTTTATTTAGACATTTGGGTACAACCTCACTCTCATCAGTGTAAAATGTGGCTGAGTAACATAGATTCTCTTCAAATAAAAGTTCATTTTAATTGTTTGGAGTACAGTACAATTAATCCACTACTCAGAGAAAAAGATGGAATATTTATTCTCTTCCAAGGGTAAAGTTTACTTTGTCCAGCCTGGACCCAGTATAGGCTTTTTCAGAGTATAATTTTCGTTGATTAGGATAAAATGTACACTATGAAATTTACTGTGTGGTGTGAACATCTGCACATTATTAATACTACTGGCGAAGCACAATATGTTAACTGGTACAATTGTATCATATCACTAATGTTACTGACAAATCATACAAACCGTCAACTAATCCACAGCTTTGATTCACTTGTAACATGAAGTAACATGGAAATCTGGAATGCACCAGTTGTGGAAAAAACATTACTGGTTCTACTGTCACTGAATTTTCATACTGGTGAGGATGAAGCGTATACTCCAACATGGACCTTAGTATGAATGTCAAGGATGTGGAATAAATGCTCAAACGGCTTTCGATAGCACTGTGGCTGGAGGTGAACAACACCACGACCAAAAAGGGGTAACTTGTCCTCGCAAAGAACACATTGTCCTAGTCAGGATGAGAGATCTTGGAAATAAAATTAAGCTGACCTGCATAATCAGATAAGATTCAAAGAACGATAGTATGGTTAAAAAAAAAAAATCTCCTAAAAGTTAGATATGACTGAGCAGCACTTAACAAATGCAATGTACTCCTCCACCACTCCCCCCCACCCCGCCCAAAAAAAAAAAAAAAATATATATATATATATATACATATATATACATACAGGTATATAGTGGCTGGATAGCTCAGTTGGTAAGGCATCGGTTTTGGAGACGGTGGTTCGAATCCCGCTTGGGGCAAAAAATGAGCACATAACGCCATCCAGTGTGGATCCTTGGGCAAGATCCTTGACGCTAATGCCTACCTCATACAATGATGAGAGACAATAAAATGAATGACATGCCGGCTCAGACGTCGCACGGCCAAACAAGGTCTGTGTCAGGTGCTGGGGAACCAGAGCACCTTGATGAAAAATGGGCTACTGGAACAAAGCGGAGATGGGCGAGATGCGATAACATGGCTCTGTTGGAATGCTACTACTCAAGCAACCCCAGTCAGAGGGGTTACATGCAGAGAATGTGGGCTAAATGGTTACTTCGAAACCCACAGTCACGGTTGACCAAGAAACAACTAGTAACTCAGTGTTCCAACATCCACAAACGGCAACTGCTGTCATAACTTGAGATTGATGAGGTACAACGCAGGTTCCATGGTGAAGGGCCCCAGGCTGCCAGATCAGAGGAGGAGGTCATACAAGAGATTGAGAGGCAAGCCCCAATGAATGCAGATGATGAGATTGGGAGGCCAGCCCCAATGAATGAAATGCTGAGCAAGGCAGCAACTGACCTGAAAGCTAAGATCATGGAGAGAATGAAAGCTGGGCAAGATAGAAACCGAATACAACGGCTATGTGAAGTACCAACTGAAAGTCTCATGGAAAGTGTGAATGCAGCACTGAGGGCAATCCCTACTGTAACGATCACGGAAACCAATGAGCTGATATACACTTCAGCATCAGTGATCCTTGAGATGCTTGGCTATAAGAGCAACCGTGGAAGCCATGAAACACGTTACCCACCATGGAAAAGACGGTTGGAGGCTAAGATCAAGGCGGCTCGGAAAGATGCGAGTCAATTGACGGAGGCCCAGAGAGGTGTGATGAAAAAGCCGATACCCGAGAGGTACATCCAGATGACCATACCTGAAGCACTCGAAACTGCCAAACAAAGGCTCCAAGCCTTGTCCAGCCGCCTAAAGCGGTACACGAAAGAGAATGAGGCCAGACGAATAAACAGGCTGTTCGCAACACAACCTGCGAAAGTGTACGCTCAGTGGCAGGGTCCTAACAACAGAGCTGACCCACTAAGACTGGAAACTGAAAGGTACTGGAAAGTCATATGGGAGAAGGAGGTTGCACATAACAGCAGTGCACAATGGCTGGTGACCCCGAGAGAGGAGCACAGCAACCTCCCTGAACAGAACCCAGTTACCATAACAGTGGCAGACATACAAGAAAGAGTATCAGATATGAAGAACTGGACAGCACCAGGCCCGGATATGGTCCACACCTACTGCATAAAGAAACTCACAGCACTCCATGAGCGCCTAGCAGCACAAATGAACTAGCTGCTGAGGGATGGGACTCACCCAGGATGGCTAACCGAAGGGCGAATGATCCTAATCATGAAGGATCCCTCAAAGGGTGCAGTCCCATTCAACTATCGGCCAATAACCTGTCTCTCCTCAACATGGAAGCTCATGTCAGGCATCATTGCGGCTAAGATAAGTGGACACATGGATCAATACATGAGCGAAGCACAGAAGGGCATTGGTAGAGATACCAGAGGAGCCAAACATCAGCTCCTGGTTGACAGAACAGTCGCACAAGACTGCAGGTCCCGACGTACCAACCTGTGCACAGCCTGGATTGATTACAAGAAAGCCTATGACTCGATGCCACATACATGGATCACTGAATGCTTGGAGTTGTATAAGGTGAACAGGACCCTAAGAACCTTCGTTGCGAACTCGATGAGGATGTGGAAAACCACACTTGAAGCCAATGGCAAGCCACTTACCCAAGTGTCCATCAAATGTGGCATATACCAAGGTGATGCACTCTCCCCACTGCTGTTCTGCATAGGACTGAACCCCCTAAGCCAAGTAATCACCGAGACAGGCTATGGATACCGCCTCAGAAATTGAGCTCCTCCTCAGTCACCTCCTCTACATGGATCCAAACATTCAAGCTCTATGAATACATCAAGGAGAAGGCTCCAACGGATGACGTACTCAGAGAATGTCTCAGACAATGGGGAACAGAAGATGAGGCGCTGGAAGAGGGACCATCATGGGAGGACAAGCCCCTACACGGGATGTACCACCGGACCATAACTGAAGTGGCTGATCTCAAGAAGTCCTATCAGTGGCTAGAGAGGGCTGGCCTGAAGGACAGCACAGAGGCACTCATCCTGGCTGCTCAGGAGCAGGCCTTGAGCACCAGAGCCATCAAGGCCCAGATATACCACACCAGACAAGACCCAAGGTGTAGGTTGTGCAAAGAGGGACCTGAGACGATCCAACACATAACTGCAGGGTGTAAGATGCGGGCAGGGAAAGCCTACATGGAACGCCATAACCAGGTGGCTGGCATAGTCTACCGAAACATCTGTGCGGAGTATAGACTGGAAACCCCAAGGTCAAAATTGGAAATACCTCCAAAGGTGGTGGAGAATAACAGAGCAAAGATCCTGTGGGACTTCCAGATCCAGACTGACAAGATGGTAATGGCAAACCAACCAGATATCGTGATCATAGATCCCAAGTGATGGAAACATCAGAAAGAAAGAACACGAGAAACTCGAGAAATACCAAGGGCTCAGAGAGGAGCTAGAGAGAGACTGGAAGGTAAAGGTGACAGTCCTGCCTGTGGTGGTCGCAGCACTCGGGGCAGTGACCCCCAAACTAGATGAGTGGTTGCCACAGATCCCGGGAACAACATCGGACATCTCAGTCCAGAAATGTGCACTGCTGGGAACAGCAAGGATACTGCGCAGAACACTCAGGCTTCCTGGCCTCTGGTAGAGGACCCGAGCTGAATGAGGGACGGACACCACCCGAGGGGGGGTGGGACGAGGAATTTTAGATACACACGACACACTGTTTGAATATTTATTCATTGAGTCTGTGCGTACCACTCGAGGGAGTCGCGTTACCACTACTGCATTTGGAAATTATGGGTCGGCTGTGTTAATATTTCAAGAGTTATGCAGATAAATCAAGGATGCATTTTAATAAACAGTGGAACCTCCGTTTCCATGTGCCCTGGTTTTCGAACGATTCAGTTTTTCCTCAGCCACTCATTTCCGCGAATTGATGCGCATTCACCTGAAGCGTTTCGTGAATTGCATATTTTGATGTAATTCAACAGATGGCAAGACATGTCGCCCAAAAAGTCAAAGCAATAAATCTCAGGCGAAATCATATTTTCTAAATAAAAGCGCAGCGTGCAATAAAAAGGTTTCACTACACCTTCTTGGGCCACATGATGTCTTATTTCACAGTTACACGTGAACAACCTCAAAATAGTTTGAGTGTGACTGCTAAATAAGCCACAATCGGGCTCAATTAAATGTAGTGAGAATATGATGTGCTATTTCGTTGAAGTCCTGATATTTGGCAGTCCGTCACACCACTGTTGCCCCAGGTTGTCTGAGTGTTGCCAAGCAAACCGGTATTTAACCGGTTAAAAAAAAAAGTTGATATTTTTGGGTGTCTGGAACGAATGAATTGGTTTCACATTATTTCCTATTGAAAATATTTCTTTGGATTTTTGTACCATTCAATTTTACTCTGACTTTCTAGAATGGATTGATCAGGAAAATGGAGGTTCTACTGAACAATATAACGGATCCCACTGTTTCCAAATATACAAGCACAGGTCTCACACTTAATGCCCAGACCCGGTCAGTCACGTCATTTCCTGTGGCCCGCTAAAGCAAATCATACGTGTCAACTGCACAATTTGAGCTGAACCAAAATTGAAAAGTGTCTCCACTTTTGCTAAATTTTCTTTGATTTATGTATACAATCATTGTGTATATGTAATAATTCACGTATTAATATATATGGTTTCAGTCAAGAGAGAAACCATAACTACAATGTGGCCTGCAAAACCACCGACTACTAATTAAACGATTATTGGACAACAACCTCCCAATAGGAGCGAATCTAATTAGGTGTTGCCATTGTTTGATTTCGTGTTGCTTATGAACTTGAAAGACCTTTTAAGGCATTACACATTTAGCAACGTTTTATGACTAACATGTAAGGAGTGACCTGAAAATCTGTCAAATCCAAAGTGTCGAGACAAGGCTTTCACACTCGGACCTTCCCAAATGGAAGGAAAATGTGAAATATACCACACTGTCACAAGTGCATATTTTTCAGGGGAGAAGCAGTGGGCGAGACGGTGAGTGTGCAGTCATTTCACAGTTTGCTCAAAAGGCTGAGGAATGCTCCGGTTTACTAGACATTTCGCCTCCTCATCGCCCAGCGCTTCCTGGCAGCTTCGCATGCCATCACACAAGCCAAGGGACTGACTGCTATATTACCCATCAGAAGCCTCCGCTTGACCCGTTTGTCCACCTCGGCGAAGGACGTGGCGTTGTGGTCCGACGACTCGGTGGTGGCCTCGTCTCGCTCTGCGACACAAAGCTTAGAGCTTAGGGCACACACTCACTATTCACATAGAACTGCTTGGGCAGTACAAAGCAACTAGTAGCCATTCCACTCACACCGCAAACATGGACTGAGGATAGAAAAAGCCGACACACCCTTGTTCAAATGCCAGGTTTGTGTGATGCCCAAAAAATTACGACTGCGATAAGCCTTTTTAAAACTTTTTTTCCCAATATTAATGTGACCAGCAACCTTTATGAACCAATTGAGAAGGTTGTTTTCATTTTTTTGAGAGGGGAAATACAAATAAACAACTGAAAATGTGGTTGGAATAGCAGGTAATTCAAATGCAAGCATTTAAACTCATGCTTGATGGGACTTACTACTCACCTGCAACCATATAAGGCGCCACTGATTAACCCCAATCAATTTCAGACATTCCAGTGAGCTTTTCTTGACATGTCAAACAGAAAGTGTGACTGACTGCTATTTCAAAATAAAATATCTCACATTGTCTGATGAAACTTGAAAAAAAACTAAAAGTTTTGGACAATTCCAAAAGGTGTTTTTTTTTTTTTTTGCAAAACAAAAATAAGACTGTTCGATCGCCTGAAAAAGACCATACTTACGAGAGAAGCATGGTGTTGGCAGCATCCTGCTTTGGAGGAAGAGGGAATTATGGACAGACTAAACCCTCCCACTTCTGCTAGAATGCAAAATGTCAGGAAAAACCAACTAGAATATCTGATATTGATTTTGGGGTTTATCAGAGGTACTTAAAATGGTGGTAGGTGACTGTGGACTCCCATTTAAATTGAGTTTGCATGTGATTCATTAATTCTGAACACAGCTATGTCCCAACTATAAAATCATGTGCAGACTTTTAGTCATTTTGTTCGCTTGTTCTTTTCAATTGAACATGTATCTTGGTCTCATTTTAAAAATAACAACCATCTGGTGTTCGAACAGGAGTGTGTAGACTTTTTCTATCCGCTGCATACTGGGAAGTCTTAGCGTCAAAGAGTAAAAATATCTCTCTCTTTTTCTGTCTGCTCACAAAGAGGGTAATCATGACGAACAACTGGATTGCTGTCAAGACACCAACCCAAAAAGAATGGTTGCCTTTAGACTGATCATTAATGTGACTATTATACAGATTTGTTTTTTTGTTGACTTATGGAAGTTATTTTTGTCTTTGTTCCATGACAGTGTTTTTTTCTTTTTGATATATTATTTTCAATGATTGAGTTTTTATTTTCCTCTTGAAAGAATGTTACTTGCTTGCAGCTATAGGATGAATGTAAGGTACATCGAGAAAATAGTAAAATCGAGAAGGCTATTTTGAGGGGTGCATTAGGTCGGGCTTTTGTTTCAGGTTGGAGCCACTCAAGACAAAAGTAGGCTTACTCCATCGTATCCTGACTTGAGTCGCGTGTTAGCTGGAGCCTATCCCAGCTGACTTCAGACGAAAGTCGGGGTACACCATGGACTGGTTGCCCGCCAATTAGAGTGGGCTAACTCCATTTTGTCATTTCGCAAGAGAGAAACTCAAAGCTTGAATGTTACAAAAGCAAAATAATCTTCCAATTCACTTTTAAAAAGGACAAATTCTGAGTTAGCCCATTGTAGTTCTCTGTGGCTCACTGGTGGTATGCTTTATGGAAGTAGTAATGTGTTGTGTACGTTACATTTTTCTGTCTGTATGTTGTGAGTCAACAGCTGGAAAAAAAAAATTATGAATCCAAAATAACACTGATGTCAGTGGTCGTCTCGCAACATGTTTACACGATTTTTGGCTGTGTGTGTGTGAGTGTGTGTGTGTAGGAGACCCAATTTGGAAAGAAGCCTGCGCAGATATACGCTTGGACCTCACACACACACACACACACACACACACACACACACACACACATACACACACACATACACACACACACACAAACATAACAGCCGCCACGGTGGAGCAAAGATATCACCTGATATCTGCAGCCTGATCCCTATCCTTCATGGTCCACTCAGAGAGCTTTCCCCCGCTACCGTGTTTTCATTCATTCATCAAAATAATCTCTGCTTGACTAAAGAAACAAAGTTTGCAACTAAGCTGGCCCCTGGCCTGTGCTCTCATCGACTTGCGGTGGACTTTTCGTTCTATTTTGACAGGAAATATGACAAAAAACACTGAAAAACTATTTTAACAAGCAGTTTTGCACTGTTCCTTCTCCCCTGTGTAGGTCTGAGGTTGGAAAAGATCCTTAGCCCCACTCACAATATCTGTTTTTATAGCTGCACCATTCCACCAAATGGAAATATTCTGGGTGCCTTTTGGACGGCTTCATACACATTCACCCAACATGAATCTTGACATATTTGGTATCTTTGGAAAGTACTGGATGTGATCTCCAATGAAACTCTGCACATTTGCGTCTGCATAGTCTGCATAGTCTGCACAGCATGAATTCACACTTGAGTGACCTCCGGGGAGGTCTGCATGCTTTTTACAGCTTGAACCCCGACTTTAATGGAATATTAATCTTGGGGGAGTTGTGAGGCAATTAAAGCTTTGATGGTTTGCCAGCTCTTTGTCAGGTTTAAACAAGGGTCGCGGACATGCCGGAGTCTATCTTAGCTATCTTCGGGCAGTAGGCGGTGTGCACCCTGAACCGGTTGCCAACCAATTGCAGGCCACACAGAGACGAACAAGCATCCGTTCTCACACTCACACCTAGAGACAATTTAGAGTGTTCCATTGACCTCCCATGCATGTTTATGGAATGCGGGAGGAAACCGCCGTACCTGGAGAAAACCCAAGCAGGCACGGGGAGAACATACGATCTCTAAACAGGAAGGCCGGGGCACCTCTGCACTGTGAAGCTGACATATTAACCAGGCATCCACCGTGCCGCCCTTGTCAGGTTAATTCACTGAAATACTTGGAAATTAGAAGCTTTAACCACAAAATTATGACGTTTTAAGTTAAATTTGAATTCAAAACAACTGGCCAGCCTTTTTACCTGTGTCAAAGTACAGTTTTTAAGCAGCTCTTGTATTGGACAGCGATACTGTATAATGGGCAAGCTGTCATATTGTTGGAGCCGGCTTAGAATGTCCTTGAGAACATAATTCTAACTGCATACATGAGGTTGTGAGGAGAATAGTAAACATTAGAATCAATAAAGACTAAACTGTGGAAAGCCATTTGAGCATTTATTTGCTATTCTTGATATCCCACTTGCGGTCCATGTCAACGTAGACTCTTTGTCCTCACATGTAAGGAAATTCAGCACACGTATTGAACGAATAGCGCTCATTTTAAGCGATTGCGTCTTACTAGTCAAACTTTTTTCCCTCTTCTGAAGCTTTACAGTAAACTTCAACCTAGGACTGACAAACAGTTTAAAGCAAGCATGCATTGCCTTTTATTTGGAGAACTGTGTGAGAGCGAGTCTTCTTTGTGGGTCTTCAGTGATTTCATACAATCGTCTCCAAGGAACAGGTGCAAAGAAAATCTGAAAGTGTGTTTTGATAAGTTTACGTGAGTTTTAATGTGCGTTGAAAAGTGTGTGAGGGATACAACTATTGGATCGTTTTATATTGGAGATTTTTAGTCGACTAGAGATGTGTCATGAAGTGTACGGGGAATGCTATCAAAGTTACTCTGTTCAGTTATTCAAGCTACTGTAGTATAATTTCACATAAAACACGTAATTATAATTTGATCGAGGCACAGGCGGACAGATTCTGAGCTCCGTTGACATGTGCGGTGGATCGCACCCAACAACAAACCCAGTGAATCACTGTATTATGCATATTTTCTAAATCATTCCACCGGGTGGCACAGCTATGGGGGAAGCGCATCAGTGACAGGGGAGGTCTCCAAGTTCTCCCTCCATGGGACGGATGTGCTTCCATCATGGCCCGACTTTCATGAGACAAATAACATTTAAGAGAATGAAAGATGCTGCTTTGATTGTTTTGATTGGTCATGACTGGTCCCACCGTAGCGCAGCACCCCCAATGTGCTCGTCTGCGAAATTACTAGCGGGTTTAACCCGTCTTCGTACAGAGATATGATGTGCATTACACTGAATTTACACCGGTTGCGAAAGTAGATACTATGGTGTTCAAAACAAAGGTTCCATTGTTTGTTTTTACATGTCATGATGCATTATTATGAGTATTATATAGATAGACAGATAAAAAGAGTTTAACATGGGACTGTCCTGCCATTTGTGTGTGTGTGTGTGTGTGTGCGTGTGTGTGCACCTGATATACTGTACACAAACATGAATAGAAGGCAAAAAGACTTACCAACACACGACCTCCTGTCAGGCTGCAGGGTGTACCTGACATGACACTTGCATATCGGGCCATTATCTGTGTCCTCACAGGTGTGCTGGCAGCCTCCGTTGCCATGGTTACAGGTCACTACGGGGGTCAACAATAGCCAACTATGAGCCGCACAGTCAGCAAATAAGCCCTCAAATGTGTGTGCATCTGTGGATTTGTGGTACTGTATAGAGAAAGATTCACACGTACATATGCAGCCTCTCTGGTTGTGCGCCAGCTCGAACCCCGGGCGACACTCGCAGGCCACGCCTCCCTTGGGCGACTCTTTGCAGATGTGGGCGCAGCCATGCTCCTTATTCATACAGTTGAGGCCCTCTGGGATGCACAGAGGAACACAATGAGGCTCTCTAGACTCCTACAGTGAGTGAGCAGCTCTACATAAAAAGCGCTCATATTAAGAGATTAGCCCAGGGCTGATTGTTCTCATGCTTTGGAATGATACAAAAACATTAACTGGCATGTGATTTTTAGCTAAAGAAATTTAGTGGTACCTTGAAATACGAATATAATTCATTCTCTGACCGCATCCAAAACTAAAAGCATATTTTATCTCAAATCACCTTTTCCCAATGAAATGCATGGAAATTACATTAATCCGTTCCAGTTTTACCCAAAAGTACAGATTTTTTTTTGTAATTGTGTATTATAAGGAAAAATAACACTGTATAATATTGTACTGTATATAGACACACAGTAACGGCATTAAACAAAATTAAAATGAATTCAACTGTTGCATAATTTGGCCACCTGGGGGCAGTATAAGACTGGCACAGAGGTTAATGCTCATAGCCATTACTTGAGCCGCTTATCGCTACAAGGATCGGGGCATTCTGGAGTCTACCCCAGCTGTGTTCGGGCAGTAGACGGGGTACACCCTGAACTGGTTGCCAGCCAAACGCAGGCCACACATTGAAAAACAACAACAAGGGACAATTCAGAATGTTCTATTAACCTCCCATGGATGTTTTTTTTTTAGAATGTGGAAGGAAACCGGAGTAGCCAGAGAAAAGAAAACCCACGCAGGCACAAGGAGAACATGCAAACTCCACACCGGAAGGCCAGACCTCTGGACTGTGAGGCGAATGTGCGAACCAGTTGCTCACTATTCATTGAAGCGTTAATATGAATCCCATTTGAGGGCTCAGCAACCCATGCCTCTTTGCAGCAGCATGCCTCTTTAGCGCGTCATGTCCTGCAGCAGGATTCAGAATACAGCTTTATTGAGATGTTTCAACTTCATTCTCAGGTCACCCGTATTCCACGCAGAGGATAAAGAATATATGACTTTAAGCACTGTTAGATATTGTCTGTCAACATATTGCCGTTGTTTATGTGTGTTTTAAACACATGAAATGTAATTCACTTTGTTTAATTAGACGGTAAACTTCAACTCGTGATGACTTTGCCAAACTGTTACTTAGTGTAAAGTGCATTGAGTTGCGTTGACTCACGCAGTCAAATGGCTCTTGTGTGCGCTACTGAGCTCCCTTGATGCTTTCAGTTGGAAAATGAGATATGGAGTATTTGTAAAGATGGGTCACAGCTGAGTGGCCGGGTCTTCACGAATTAAAAGGCCAATCAGAACCTGATGGAGTGGAGAGCACAAAAGCACTCCAGTGTGATGTGTGACACAGAGCACACAGGGGCAAGTGTTGTACTTATTAACTTGTTTTGTTCTCGGGATGCAGACATCCTTTTTCCCACAGCGTGTTGCTGCCGCAGATGAAAAGCAAAGGTGATGCAAGCTTCATTGTGCCCTCCAAGTCTTGAATTTGTATGAGAATTTGTCACTCACAAGGAAACACAAGCATCATCAAATCACACTTCAAAGTTTTTTTAATGTTGAGAGATTCACATATGTATGAAAAGTTATTTGATCGTCGTTGATAGCTAGCAGCCAGTTATATTGCAGCAGGGCGTGTCCTAGTACTCAAGTGAGATTCATAAAGTTACATTGAGACGCCTCACCTCCTCACTTATCTAATCAGTCCTTTACAAATATTAGTTGTTCTATGCAGAGGATGAAGAATGTGTGACTTATTCTCTATATGTGTACATGTGTGTGTTTCACCCATTCTTTATTCAGATTTTTTTTCAACTACCAAAGCCGCTTTTGGTCTTCAAGTACGAACCAATAGCTAGCTATAATTGATATTGAATATTGTGTATGCTCATAAGGCTTTGACATCCTTGATACTCACCTTAAGGCTATGTACTCGTATTCCATAGTAAGACAATTCAGCACTCTAGGTGAACGAGTAATGTTAAGTAAGACACAGACACTCTACTGGTGTGCTGAATTGTTCTTTTCCAAGTGAGGACTACTATTTATATTAGTACGTGCACCCTAAAATGGATATAAAGGATATCAAATAAATGCTCAAATGGCTTTCCAAACATGCCGACTAGTCGGGCCTTGTAATGTCGCACTGTAGTTTACTAGTCACGTTTGCAACTAGTAGGCCAAATGTGGCATGAGCAGAGGAAAAAATATTATTAGTACGACACGGTGATCTAATCCCTGAAATAACAGACTATGCTTCATAGGAAGCAGGACTACACTCATGGATGTTTTTGAGGCCGATTCCGATATTTGGCAAAATAAAATTCCACGATGCGATTAATTGACTGTTTAATTAAAAATATAAAAATTAATAACTTTATTTTTGGTCCATTATCACTTACAACAGTAAAAATATGAATTACAGGCACAAAAGGTTTTGCCGTCTTTTAGTGGTTATCTTAACAGGGGAAAAAAAATCAGCAAAAATCAGCCAATTTTGGGAGGGAATGAATTTAGTGAAGTGTCTGAATGTCATTATCTTAGTCTTAGACTGTAATTTGTTAATGTGCAAAAGACGACAACAACAAGCCGATTTTTGTTCACTTTTTGCCTTTAAGATCTCTAATATAGATTTCTTCACTGAGCTGATTGTTTGGGGCCCAAATATGAAGGATATGCAATAAATATTGAATCGGCTTTCCATCCTTGTGTACATGCATGTTGTGGGTGTGCTACGCACTCACCAACAGAGCGGTGGATACACGTGTGCTGGTTGTCGCTGAGGAAGAAGCCATCCTTGCAGCGGCACTCGTAGCTGCCCATAGTGTTGACACAAGTGTGCTGGCAGCCGCCGTTGTTGAATTGGCATTCGTCCACATCTGAAATTCAAAGTCGGAGGTATTCATGGAGGTGTTTACGACCGGTGGTGTCCAAACCATGACCCGCGCAGGAGGGAATTTGCGGCCCGTCATCAGTTTTTTGGCAGACGGCGGTATATAAGTACTAAAATGAAAAATTGAGACTGTCCAATATATACAGTGTGTATATTAAAAAAAGTCTACATACCTCTGGTAAAATGCCAGGTTTTTGTGGTAAACAAAATCAGAACAATTTAAAATACATTTCAAAAGTCAAATGAGAATGTTTTGTGAAAGACCCTGAAAGGTGAGTTGATGGATTTGTTTCTTTAATACATTATACATGTTTGAAGCTACGTCCTAAAAACGTGCAAAGACTGAGAACTATGTAGTAAGCGTAGTCTATGTAGTGGCTAAAACGGCTCCATGTAACACACTTTGGATGAGTTGCCCCTACTTTGTTACATAAGAAACTGAGTGCCTTAGATTGCGTCAACCTTCATCCACCAAAATTGCGACATGCCGAGTAGCTAGCTAGCTATGCCAACACCATAGAAATTTCCTTCCGCAGGTGTGGCCCCTTTAGAGCACTTCATTGTTGGCCGTGAGTGTGTGCACATCACTGTGAGAAAGACAGAAGCACAAGGAGGGGGAATTTGACAGCCATGGCAGCTTTAGAGCGCCTTGAGGCACTCGAGCCTGTAAGCGGATAAATGTTCATCGCTCAAGCATGTAGGGATGAGCAAAAAGACAGATTTGTTGCATTTTATTGACAGTTGACATTTGAATTGGGCATAGTTTCAATGTATTTGGCTGACTTGCCCACAGCATTTGCAACGGGACAAAACAGACGTTAAACTTAATTTTGTTTTAACCATTACAATTGGAGTGGTCTGAAAATAATCTCAGAGTTGCTCAGGGCTCAGGTAATGACCGATCGTGGCTCAGCTTCAAAAAAACAGTTGAATCACAATTGATCATTACCTGAGCCCTGAGCAACCGTGTGGTCATTTTCAGCCGACAGTAAGTGGCAAAATGGCCGCTGCCTGAGATAGATAAAAATGGGAGGATTTTGCTGCTTAACTCATATTCCATACTTGCAACATGAATCAGAATGCCGTGTTTAGATTAGTCGGGCTGCTTAGAACATATTCCTTCAAAGAAAATGTTTGGGTTGACTGCCCCTTTAGCAACACTCTCTCTGTGGCGTGGCACATTTCCAAAATATTCTACATGGACTTTAATCTTTTGCAGAAGGGAAGTAAAAATAAATCACAGACATGAAGTGGTTGCAAAAGTGTTCACACCTTCTTATAACAGGTGATATGACTTCGATCAAAATCAATCATCACATTCAAATGTATGTTAAATGTGAGTCAGCACAAAGTGCCTCTGATTAACCCCCAAATAAAGTTCAGATGTTCTAGAAGGCTTTTCCTGGCATTAGGCGGGGGGGAGTTTTGAATTTTTGCATTTTGTTTTGTACAATGGTGGATTGCTAAATAAATTACAACTGAAACATGTCAAAGTGGACCTTGCATTGTTTGATATTTTTTTTTCTCTAAATGCAGCATTTAGTCGAAAAAGTTTGGACACTCCCTGGTTGAGACTCGTTGGTTCAGCTCAATCAGCAAATGCAAATCCATCACATCATTGTTTTGTTGCTTGTCCCAAACATATGGTAAATACAGCTTTTTCATATCATTTCAGACATAAATATTTATCTGACTTATGAGCGCGCATGAACAACACCAAAAGTATTTGTCTTAGGTTACATTTTCACTCTGCGTGAGTTTCAAAGTAAGAAAAGAACTCCAGAGTCAGTGTGAGAAAGTTTGCAATGAGCCAACACAAATGCGATGTGTGCCATCAAAATCGCCCCCAGCTGATCTTACCTAAACAGTTGTGACCATCATGAGCCAAATTGAAGCCGTCATAACAAGTGCAGCGATAATTTCCTGGTATATTGTTGCATTCGTGTACACAGCCACCATTGTACTCCAAGTCGCATTCATCAATGTCTAGGGAGTAAGCAGCACATAAATCATTGAGCTTAAGCAACAGGAGTACAGTACGGCTCATTTGCCAGAGGGTTAGAATGGGCTAATGATGCTATGCTAGGAGGGGGCCATCAAGGACATAATATAATTCTTCTCACACACTACTGAAACGCTCTTGTGTGCGCAACTGAAATTCTCACATGCAATATTCAAACACTCACATCCACACTGCTGAAAGACTTTCACGCCCACTACTGAAATATTCTGTGGCACACAAAATGAATCATTCTCATTCACACTACTGATGCTCTCATACACACGACTAAAATGCTCTCATTCAAACTACTGCAGGACTTCTATGCACACACTACTGAAATGCTCTTATTTATAGTGAAACAATATCATACACTACCGAAACGTTCACACACTATATTGAATGTGCTCATCCAGACAACTGAAATGATCACACACTACTTAAATGACCTCATACACAGTCCTGAAACGAGCTCACGCACGCCACGGAAATGCTTTCACACCAGCACTGACATATTTTTTTGCTCTCTCTCACTCTCTCTCTCTCACACACACACAGACACACACACACAGGCTCCCATAGACTACTGAAACACTCTCACATAGGCAAATGAAACACACGATATATTAAAACTCACACATCCACAAAATTGTCACACTCTCACACCCACTTATCAAATGCTCTCTTAAACTAAATGAAACTTCTCATTCACTATGAATGCTCTCATGCACACAATGGAAATGCTTTCTTTCATATTGTTAAATGCTCCCATACACAGTGCTGAACTGCTCTCATGCAGACAATTGAAATGATCTCATTCACACTACTGAAATAATCTCAAACACTCTACTGAAACGGGCTCATGTGCACTAATGAAATGCTTTCACACATACCACTGACATTTGTCTGCTCACACTCACAATGGAATTGAGTCACTCCAACATTTTTTAATGTTTAATGTTGTTTTTAATGTAATGTGCACTATTGAAATGCTCTCACATGTCGGTCAAATTACTGACATGGTCTCATATACACTACTGAAATGCTGACATATATATATATGTTGAGTGTGCTTTGTACATACAGTATATATATATATATATATATATATATATATATACTGCTGAAATGTTCGTATACATGTATACATATACTCTCACACCCACGACTGACATCATTGCTCATGTACGACAACACTCTCGCACATTACTGTAAAACACTCAAGCACTTTACTGAAACTGAAATTCTCTCATGCACACAAACAAAACACTTTTACATAAACACTCTCAAGCGCTATTAAAACACTGTCACACACAACTGAACCACTCTGAACACTCATATACACATTACTACCGTTGCTCGGTGGCGCGTATCAGAGCGTTTGAGTAGTATATTTGAGGGGTAATCCTGATTGACGACCCCTTGATATATTGTGCACACATTACCTTCACAGTGTTGGCCGTCTCCTTTAAAACCTGTTTTGCATGTGCACTTGTATGAGTCCTGGGTCGTCTGACAAATAGCATCTATGTGACAGCCATCGCTGCCCTCTGCACATGGGTCTGCTTGGAAAACCACACAGCACAGTCAACATGGGTTTGAACGAGCATTGCCAACCGCTGGACGCAAACACGAAAAAAAGTATTGCGAAAGTAATCAAGTAAAAAATGTACACGCATTGGAGATAACGAGAGATATAGTTTAGCTTCACAATCATAAAGTAAACGTGTAAATTAGAAGAAAGAAGCGTGCACTCTTGAAAGCGTGCGTAAAGAAGTCGTCTCAAACACAGGCACATACACACGCACGCATTTACACGCGCGCGCGTACACGCATATATCTATATATGCACAAGCGCACGCACGCAGATACACGCACGCCATAGTCCCACCTCGAATCTCTGGAAGCGCAGCACTTTGGCGACTATTTAACAAGAGCAAAAACAAACAAAAGTCCCTTGTAGCCCAAATAGCTCCCATGGTGATACGATCCAAGTTTAGAGGTCTGCTCAAAAGGACGCGTACGCACTGGAGTCGTGACCAAGCGTCCGCCTCATTTTCATTCTAGCCTGTCAATCTGCCTCACAAGGGCCTTTTGAAAAGAGAAAGGAGTGAGTAATAGTGAATGTGTGGGTCTGCCTCTGTGCGCGCGTGTGTATATGTGTGTGCGTGTGTGTGTGTATGCCCGAGGGGGCGAGAATGAGGGCGTGCGCGTGTGCGCGTACGCGGGAGACGAAAAGGGAGAGAGGGAAAGGCTTTTGAAGCGGGGCAGCATCAAGGTAAAGCTGTAATGATCAAATCACCGGAAGCAGTGTTACACAAAATAAAAGTATATATGTCCGTTCAGCAAACATTCTTATCATTATGAAGTAATCCATCTACTGTTCGGCGCGTGTGTTGTTCCACTTGACAGAATTTGGCTTTGGAAAGCTCCGTAAACGTTGAGTGTGCTTTGTAAATTCAGCAATAATAAACTGCGAAACTCAAAAAGCAGACATTTAGTGCAGCTAACACAATAGATTTCCGCTGGGGTTGTTTGCTCATTAGCTCAAAACGTAAATATGGCAACGCTGACTTAACAACGTGGTTGCTTAGCAACACAGTTTTATCAGTCCACCGGAAACTTCAAGCAGTCACCATGAAAAGCCATATAATAGATCCTAAGCAAATATATATATATATATATATATATATATATATATATATATATATATATATATAAAATAAATTATTATATAGGATATATATATATATATATATATATATATATATATATATCCTATATAATAATTTATTTTAACATGAGAATTTGAGGCCTGGACTGCGTGCAACAAGCTTTCGTCACAGCTGTGAGCATTTTCACCTTGATTAAGGGAGTTGGACATTTTATATGAATTGGAAAATCAATTCATGTAATGTATTGCGTTAATATAATTGGCACAGTTGCACATTGTTTGATTATTTTCAGACAAGGATGTATACAACATACATATGCAAACCCAATTCATTGGGACGTTGTGTTTAACTTTAATAAAAACAATACATTGACTTGCAAATTATGTTCAACCGATATTTAATTGTATCTACTGCACAGACAAGTTGTTCAAACTGATAAATCTTATTGTTTTAGCAAATAATCATTGACTTATAATTTTATGGCTGCAACTCGTTCCAAAAAAGCTGGGACAGAAACAGCTAAAAACAAAGTTCATCAGTTTGAACATTAAATATCTTGTCTTTGCAGTGTAATCAATTAAATATATGATGAGTATCATGGTACCCTGTTTTTATTTATGGTTAAGACAACGTGCCAACTTCAGTCGATTTGGGTTTGTACACCACTTCCAAAAAGTTGGAGGGGTTCAGTTTTTGGGTTACATCTCAAGATAAACATAAATGCACTATAATTTTTACGCGTTAATTTAATTTGACCTAATTTAAAATTTTGAATGCACTTTTATGTTTTGATACCTTTCACACAACTTGCTGCAAGGAGCTTTCAAGATTTAGAGAAGGTCAAGTTAAATTCACATGTAAGGTTTACAGTGCATGTTAGATTCATTGTGAAATTTGACCAAAAGGCCAATATTATGTTAACTTTTCTTAAAAAGTACCCGCAGCGGCTCCTCTCGTATTATGTTGTCTTGAGAGGGAAGAAATTTCATCTGTGTTGTGTGGTGCACATACAGCACATTTGACAATAAAGTTGTACTTGACTTGATATCCTTAACGAGTATAATAGTATTTGTGTGTGTTTTTTTAATCGTCTGGGCCCTGAGTAGGTAGAACAAAAAATGGACTTCATTTTTAATTAACGAGGGTAATACCGACAAATACCGACTGTACAGTGCACCCATAGTGGAAATAAATCACAACCAGGGTTCGTCTCGACTTTTTGTCAAGTTATTGGGCGCCATCTAGCGGTGAAGACAAAAATACATTACATCTTTACGTAGCGCTTTCACGACCGCTCAGCGCTTAACAGCGCGCTTCACAGAAGTTAACATAAAATAACAAAATAATGTAACATATTACATAAAACATGGACATCAAACATCTAAATGACACCGTTTTATTCGATTTCAACTTATTACAGTACAGCTCTACACGGTGGTACAGTATACAAAAATTGAGGAACATTGTAAGTTTGCATGTTCACGGGAAGTGCGCAAAAACATTTTCTACACCAGCTATCTCAGTAAAAAAAGAAAAAAAAACCCTTCTGCAATAAATAAATATAAATTACATGAGAAGACAAGGTCAGGTAATTCATTAAGGCACATCTCACTTTCAAAAATGCACATGCCAAAAAGCTTATCAAGCAGTTTGAAAAGGAGCCAGCAATTCTCCTTTCAATGAGAACCTTAACAAAATAAAATAACCCTGCCACCATCAAGAGCAGTTCTGATGGTTTAACCCAAAAAAAGGAGGGGGAGGGAGGGGCATAGAGACAGCGTGCCATGGCTATCACAGTGGTGCAACCTGAGCATCATGAACATTGGACATATTTGGGATGATAACAATGAATGGTGATTATGGGCTCTTTATACAATTAAATTTGGTAGAATCAGGACCAAGGTCACGTCACACTGAGAGACGGTGATTGACCCCAAGTCACACATTCAGAATGTCTGCATAGTTTTTGACAGTTGACATGACAAATCACATGCAGTCACCTATGCACACTATTTCAAATATATTACACTTCCCTGAACTTTTAACCAAATAAAAATACATCTGAGCTTTGAATTGAGTTTTAGCATAATCGTCAATAGGAATGGTAAACTGGGATGGCATAAAAAGCTTAAGTAGTGGTTTCCCATTCTTGTAAAGAATTGTTTGCGTGGAGCATAACTATTTACAACAAAAAAATTCATGTCATTTGTGGCTATACAAACGAAATAAATAAGCAATTTATTCGCCTCCAAAAGGCCGAGAAACATATTGCATGCATCTTCTAATCAGATCTATTCAGATCAATGTGCTCCAAGTATTGATAAAAACAAACAAAAAAAATGTTGCATGACATGCTTAATCTGCCAAAAACATCACAATTGCTTTCTTTGACAAAAATATTAAAATCTAATTTAATTCATTTCGCTCGGAACGTGTCGCTAGCATCCACCCTCGTGTGTACTCTCCAAAAAAGTGAAAGACGACAGGATAAAAGTTTGCAGCATCATGTGCAGGAGTAATTCCAACACAGAGGGGGGAGGGAACTGATATTGGAAATAGCTGGTGTTTTTTTTTTCAAAATGCATATCATGGAAAAATAGAACAGTCTTGATATGTATGAAAGTGACAAAATATTTACACACCAAACACATGGATAACCAAAAATAATGAGTTTTCGCTGAATTTTTCTCCTCTTCCTATAAATAAAACTAATGCCCATAAGTTCATGTTTGTTTTTTTTGTGTTTTGTATTTTACAAAAAGAAAAACTATACAAACGTTAAAACAATATCCATATGTGGGAAAAAAATACATCTAACCAACTGATCGAAAGAAGATGGTAAAAGGGAAGTCTGCCACTGGAGACAAATTCCGGGTGAGTTCCTTGGACAACTCTTGCGATGTTAAACGAGAGCCATCACCAGGTTTCTTTCCTCCGGGAGTTGTGGCGGGAGCGTTTCCGGAAGGAGGGAGGGAACTTGCGTGGATGCCAGAGTCTTCTGCGTTTTCGAATTGCAGCAGGGCTTAAAGACTCGAGGATCGATGATCACCTCACCAAAGCGGCCCTTGTATACAATCCCACAGCAAACCTTTTGCCTACAGATGTTTTTTTTTGGGGATTGGGGGGGGGGGTAGAAAGAAAAAAGAAAAAAAGACATTCACTCAGTTGTTCAAGACTTTGTCAACAGGGGAGGCATTTGGAGTGTGGTTGTTTACATAGCTGACTTAAGGAATGAAGCGATACCATTTTCCTCTACCAGACCGAGTACTTGCCAACAGAGAGTACCGATAATCTATAATGCTGTTGCATCTTAACAGCTTGTCATGACTGACATGTGAACAGCCACCCAGGTGTTTTTCTCACATTGTTGTCACAATAGGTATTTCAGTTTTGTGCTGTACTCAGTCTGAACACAAGGGGCAGTATTTAAAAAAAGGACAGCATACAGTAGATAAGTCTAAGCAAAATGTCTATCCTAGTAGATACAGTATACAGGTATGACTACAGATGTCGTGTGACCTTTTTGCAACAACAAAAGGTTTAAAAATAAAACTGCCACAGGACAGCTGAAAGGATACTTCATCATACCATTCGTGGTTTATCTCTCTTTACTTGGCTGCCACCCAAGAAGAGTTCATCATTCATTTTTTGAAATTTGCAGTCAGTGGTGCCACTATGTAATATCGTAACACGCTTTTGTTTTTTTAATTCAGTGTACGTGTACCAACACCTTGAAAGGCACCAATACCCACTGGCATTATTTCCAGTGAAGGTCCTATTCAGGGGTGTCCAATTTAATGTTTTCTTTCAAAGCAAAGAAAATTAAAATGATCCAAGAGCCACTTTGACTTCCTTCACCTTTCATTTATATAACATAAAAACTCAATCCATGAGTGTAGGTAAAGATCAAGGTTATCATGGTCAATGAAAGCTGACAAATCAAGTAAAATCGAAACAAATATTTTTGTGAATGAAATAAAAGCACGAGTGCTTTTAAAAACACAATAACTAACCAAAACTATATTTCAAAGTTATAAAACCACACTTATCTATAATTAGAGCGAAAATGTCCTTTGCTTTCATCTTTACCAGTTCATTGCGTGTTCAGGATTTATTTTAAACATACCGGTCATTCATTTTGGTATTTACTGCAATACCTCACCTTTTCCAGTAGGAGCGGTCCAAGAAAGAGAAAGCGGAAGGTGATGAACGCCTTTGCTTGGACTCGATGTCCGAGCCGTCGTCGGACAAGTTGCTGTAGCTGGGCGACTGGGCGGGAGACACGCTGGAGGTGGTGCTGTGAGCATCCGAGTCTACTTGCAAAGCAAACAAACAAAAAACATTTAATCAAAAGGAGAGATTGGACACACTGTGCTGGGTAACGCTCAACAATGGTTATCTCAGCAAGGCCTGAAGACGGTCAAGAAACGCTGACCTAGATCTAAACTTGCAATTTTTATTTTAGTAAAAACTGTATAATAATGTCATCGCAACAGTCTACTTTTTCCCTTTGGCTTCACGGCATTCGGTATGCGTCGTCAATTACATTTTCCGCCTCCATTCAGTCAGATTTCAGTCTCACGGTGCTTCCATGTTTATCTCATCAGCCCAGAGTCTTCAGATTCAGCATAATGGGCCGTCGTTACTTCGACTATGAGCAACTGGACTGTTTCTTTCACCGAATTGGCCCTCAATGTCCTCAGCATTTTTCTGTCCTCTGATCAGATCAGGTCAGAGAAAAATTTGTCCCAGCCAACTATGACTAGCAAAACATGTTTGTGGCAATAGTGTGCTGTGTAATAATAAAACATGTCCATTCAACAAATGAAAATGTAGTTTAATTTCAATGTTTGGCTTGGGTATTAATAACAAGAATTATTTGCAAATTTATATTTACTGATCATTAAATACTGCCATGTCTTTATTTCTCTCAAGCAGAGGATAAAGAAAACTGGCCTCAAAATGATTTAAAGTGATAAAAAGACACGACAGTCCTGGAACCAAACAGAGCTGTAATCATGAAAATGTCATCCATTGCAGACACATTTGGACTTTCTCTCACAAGTTTAGCTGAGTAGATAAATGGGACTTACTTTGCCTCTTCAACTTGTGAAGCCTCTTCAACTTGCTTTTCTTCTTGCCGTCGCTGTTCTTGATCTTTTTGGGTTTTGTCACTTTGAAGCCCGGTCCAGCTCTGGCATCCACCACCTGCATTAAGACAGCCAAAACAACAAGTCTGATGACCGAACAGAAGATTTTAAAAGGTGAAAAGTGGATGTGACAGGAGAATACAATCACCAGAAATGATTCCTGTCGCAGACTTTTTCAAATGTGGAGAATTAAGTCACAACATCAGAGAAATAAATACGTACTCAAAGCATAGACACCT